>NW_026705674.1:0-300000 GCF_029867415.1 Vicia villosa | reverse complement strand
GCGTGGAGAAGATGCCTTCAACAAAGTATGAGATTGAAAAGTTCACCGGAGTGAATGATTTCGGTCTGTGGCGCTTGAAGATGAAAGCCCTACTGGTTCAGCAGGGTTGTTTGGAAGCGTTGAAGGGAGAGGCAGCCATGAATGCTGCATTAACGGCAGCGGAGAAGACAACTATGATCGAGAAAGCACACAGCGCAATTCTGTTGAGCCTTGGTGATAAGGTTCTCCGGCAGGTATCAAAGGAGACGACGGCATCAGGGTTATGGGTGAAACTTGAAAGTTTGTATATGACCAAATCGCTGGTAAATCGACTCTACCTGAAGCAAGCTTTGTATTCATTCAAGATGATTGAAGACAAAGTATTGGCTGAGCAGTTGGATATGTTCAACAAGCTGATTCTTGATCTTGAAAATATTGATGTGAAGATCGATGACGAAGATCAAGCGCTGTTACTATTGTGTTCTTTGCCTCGATCACATGCTCACTTCAAAGAAACTCTCTTGTATGGAAGGGAGTCCCTGACGTTTGAAGAAGTTCAATCAGCCTTGTACTCTAAGGACTTGAATGAACGAAAGGAGCATAAACCTTCGACTGTTGGCGAAGGTTTGGCCGTTAAAGGAAAACTCTTACGAAAGGATGGTAAGTTCGACAAGAAGAAAGGCAAAAGCCAGTCGAAGACTTATAGTGACGAAGCATCTGGCATTCGATGCTACCATTGTAAGAAGGAGGGTCACACAAGAAAGGTGTGCCCTGAACGCTTGAAATATCATGGAGGTAAGGATAATGGCAACGCTGCCATTGTTCAAGATGATTTCGAATCATCTGATGTTCTTGTGGTTTCAAGCAGTGACTCTAAGAAGGAGTGGATTATGGATTCAGGTTGCACTTGGAACATGACTCCAAACAAAGACTTGTTCGAGGAATTATGTGATCAAGATGGTGGATCAGTATTGCTGGGAGACAACAAGGCTTGCAAGATTGCAGGTGTTGGATCTGTGAGATTCAAGCTCCATGATGAGTCAATAAGGTTGTTGACTGAAGTCAGGTATGTTCCTGATTTGAAGAGAAATCTGCTTTCTCTTGGTGAATTCGACAAGAAAGGATATGTTTTCCAAGGAGAGAAAAGTATCCTAAGAGTCATGAAGGGTTCGAAGGAAGTCTTGAGAGGCGTGAAGAAACAAGGCTTGTATACCCTTGAGGCTGAAGTTGTAAGTGGTTCGACAAATGTTGCATCCACGAAACCTTTGTCGAAAACAGAAATCTGGCACATGAGATTGGGCCATGTCAGTGAAAGGGGTCTGGTCGAATTAGGGAAACAAAATCTGCTTGGTGGAGACAAAGTCGAAAAGCGGAAGTTTTGTGAACCCTGTGTACTTGGAAAATCTTGCAGAGTGAAGTTCAACAAAGGCAAACAAAGAACACATGGATCCCTTGATTACATCCATGCTGATCTTTGGGGGCCTGCAAGGTGTCCATCACATTCAGGAGCAAGGTATTTTCTATCCATAGTAGATGATTATTCCAGAAAATTATGGGTATTCATCCAGAAGACTAAGGATGAAACTTTTGAGAATTTCAAAAGTTGGAAGACTCTGGTTGAAAATCAGACTGGCAGAAAGGTCAAGAGGTTGAGAACCGACAATGGCCTTGAATTTTGCAATGAGGCATTCGACAGTTTTTGTGCTGCCTCTGGTATTGCAAGGCATAGAACTACTGCAGGTACTCCACAGCAAAATGGTTTGGCTGAAAGGTTTAATCGAACTATTTTGGAGAGAGTCAGATGCATGTTGACTAGTGCGGGGTTAACAAAGGTGTTCTGGGCTGAGGCTGTTTCGACAGCAACATATCTGATAAACAGATGTCCTTCGACAGCGTTAGATATGAAGACACCTGAAGAAGTTTGGTCGGGACATCCACCAGATCTCGACAAACTGAGAGTATTTGGCTGCGTAGCCTATGCTCACATTAGGCAAGACAAGGTCGAACCTAGAGCTCTGAAATGCATGTTCATGGGATACCCTGAAGGAGTCAAAGCTTATAGGCTATGGTGCCTAGAGCCAGGTCACAGGAGGTGTATCACCAGTCGAGATGTAGTTTTCAATGAAGTTGAAATGGCTTTTAAGAAAACTGATGATGTTGGTCGAAGTACAGAAACATCTGACGAAGAGCTGGAACAGGTAGAGATTCCTGTTGAGGTGGAGCATGTTAATGCTGAATTGCATATCCCAGATGAAGTCGAAGAAGAAGCAGAAGATGCTGAAGTTGAGGAAACTGACGATGACTACCTATTGTCGAGAGATAGGTCGAGAAGAGTCATCAAGCCACCTCAGAGACTTGGATATGCAGATCTTATAGCTTATGCCTTAATCTCTGCAAGTGAGGTTCTAGACGAAGAACCTAGAGACTATAAGGAAGTTATGAGGAGTCGAAATAAGACTGAATGGCTGAAGGCCATGGATGATGAGATGAAATCTCTTCATGATAATCATACTTGGGAACTGATCAAGAAACCTGTTGGGGCAAGGTTAGTCAGCTGTAAATGGATTTTCAAAGTTAAGGAAGGAATTGAAGGAGTGACGTCGAAAAGATACAAGGCAAGGTTAGTTGCAAGGGGTTTCACTCAGAAAGAAGGTGTCGACTTCAATGATGTGTTTTCTCCTGTTGTGAAGCATAGGTCCATTCGAATGTTGCTTGCCATGGTGGCACAGTTCGATCTTGAACTGGAACAGATGGATGTGAAGACTGCGTTCTTGTATGGTGATCTAGATGAAACGATCCTGATGAGGCAACCTGAAGGGTATGTCGAAAAGGGGAAGGAAGATTATGTGTGCAAGTTAAAGAGATCTTTGTATGGTCTGAAACAATCTCCTCGACAGTGGAATAGGAGATTCGACAAGTTCATGGCACGCATAAGTTTCATTAGAAGTCAGTTCGACCACTGCGTTTACTTCAGATTTCGACCTGGTAATTCATTTGTTATTTTGTTGCTTTATGTGGATGATATTCTCATAGCAAGCAACAGTGTCGAAGATGTGATGAGGGTGAAGGCTGAACTCAATAAGGAGTTCGATATGAAGGATCTGGGAGCTGCTTCCAGGATTCTTGGAATTGACATTCGAAGAGATAGAAAGAAGTCGAAGTTATGCCTATCTCAAGAGGCATATCTACGGAAGATTCTTGAAAAGTTTGGTATGTCGAATTCGAAGCCAGTTGTGACTCCAACAAACCCTCAATTCAAGCTGAGTATTGATCAGTGTCCCAGTACTGATGTCGAAAGAGCCTATATGAATAGCATCCCATATGCTAATATAGTCGGTTCTTTGATGTATGCTATGGTCTGTACTAGACCCGACATAGCATACGCAGTAAGTCTTGTAAGCAGGTACATGGCGAATCCTGGAAAGGCTCACTGGCAAGCATTGAAGTGGATTTTAAGGTACATAAATGGGTCTCTGAATAGAGTCCTAATTTATGGTGGAGCCTTGGGTGAAGATAGTAAAGCAGTAATAGAAGGATATGTCGACTCTGATTATGCAGGTTGTATGGATTCCAGAAAATCTATTTCTGGATATGTTTTCACTATGTTTGGCACTGCAATTAGTTGGAAAGCAACACTTCAGAAGGTTGTTGCTCTATCAACCACTGAAGCGGAGTATATTGCCCTAATTGAAGCTGTGAAAGAAGCATTGTGGCTTGAAGGTTTTGCGAATGAGCTGAAACTTCAAGGTCGAGGTATCACTGTTAAATGTGATAGTCAAAGTGCAATACACCTGTCGAAAAATTCAGCCTATCATGAGCGAACTAAGCACATTGATGTGAGGCTGCATTTCGTCAGAGGAGTAATCGAGCGTGGAGAAGTCCAAGTGCTGAAGGTTTCGACTGAAGACAATGCTGCTGATATGATCACCAAGACATTGCCGAGTTGCAAGTTTTTCCACTGTATGCAGTTGATAAAGCTGCATGAAGAAAGCTAGTTTGTTCCTTGACGTTGTAGAGTTAGGTCCAAGGTGGAGATTTGTGAGATATTGGATCGAACTCTAGTATTGTCGAAGGGTAGCTTCTTGGTTCGACAGTTCGACAGAGTTAAGCATGAAGTCGAAGGATTGTTCACATGCTGGTGTCGAAGTGTGCATGCTGTAGTCGAAGATGGGTCTAGCATGCAGATGTCGAAGATGCTAGGGTTGTTAGCATGTTAAATTAGGTTTTAGTGTTTAAACCCTAATTTGTTAAGTTAGCTTGTTTATTAAGTTAGCTTGTGTAATGGGCCTTGCTGAAAAAGCCCATTAGTTAGTATGTTAGGTTTTATTATAAATAGCATACTAGTCTCTCATCATTGCTAAGCTGCAAATCCTAATTTAGGGTGAGAGAGGTTATTTGTTATTCTTGTAAACTTGTAATCTTGTTTTAAGAGAAAGTAAAAGAATAACGGTTATAACCAATTATTGTGTTCTTCTTCTCCCCTATAATTCCCTATTATACTTTGTTATTGGTATCGTTTTTCACAACAATATATATATATATATATATATATATATATTTCAACCGTTGACTCGGGTTCGAATGCAAGTGAAACCCCGCAGATTTAGATATGCTTGTCATCCGTAAACTAACTCATCATCCGCTAAATTAAACTATAGCATAATTCAAGCTATATATATGGCCGAGTTTATGGGTAGAAAAGTGACGCTCCCCAAAAGTAGACTAAAGAGATCTCATATTTAATTTACATACTACTAACCCAAAATCTTCACTATTATATTTATTTAGAAAAAACCCAACAAACGTCATTGACAACAGAAAAACCAAGAAATATGGAATCAATCTGAGCTTAAGAAATTAAAAAGTCAAGTAGCATATAATTCATGAGTAACTTAACCTAAACACATATCATCCATATTACAACGTAAACACACGTAGACACAGTGATGTTATGGCATTCTTCATAAAATATGCTTGATGAATTTATCTCAATCATAATTCACATTAATAATCAACTTAAGTATTAAGGTTCATCAATTTACAATAAAAAAAGCATTGCATCTCTAAGAGTTCAAAATTGACTCATGATCAATGCTATAACTGTTAATGTCTTCCATCTATCAACTTCTTCGTGCAATCAGATGCTAGCATGATAATAACGACATTAACTCATCATAATCTATGGACAAGTCTGATGGATCACACATAATGTCGGAAACTTGATAATCAATTGAATGCTCTTGTGCTTCATAATTATAGCCGATGTCAGAATCTTGATAATCAGTAACATCAGTTGAATGTTGTTGTGTTTCAGAGATATTGTAACTTTGAAGGGTTGAGTTCAGTTGACAAGTTTGGTCCTCAATCTCATGATGTAACACTGAGTTAGCATCTTCAGTTTCTGATGCTGTTTTAGTTGGAGTGTCCATTCTTTGACTTTTGTTTGACTTTTTTCCACAAGATGGTCCCTTCAAATAGTTTCTATATTTCTGCAAATGACTTGCAACCTGAGCTGTTGTTAAACCACAAATACCCATTCTTTTGAGAATCTTTCTAGGTTTTGCCTCTGAAAATAAACAACAACAATGCACATAAGTTGAGTTGTTGTTAAAGAATCAATACAAACACAAACAAAGAATTATAAAAGAATCAGTCCTACCATCAAAGCCAATTTGGTTAACAGCATTTAGAAACTGTTGGTGCAGTTGCGGCGTCCATGATAACCGACTCTTTTTTCCACTTTTGTCTTTTGGAGGCTTATCATCTTCTCTCTCCCGTTTTCTTTCATGCTGAAGAGCCTCCAACAATCCAACAACATCATGTTCTCTAGGGTTTTGCGCTTCCAAGAATCCAACAGCATCAGGTTCATTAGGGCTTTGTGCTTTCAAGAATCCAACAACATCATGTTCTCTAGGGTTTTGCGCTTTCAAGAATCCAACAGCATCAGGTTCATTAGGGCTTTGTGCTTTCAAGAATCCAACAACTTCATCTTCTTTAGGGCTTTGAGCATCCAAGAATCCAAGAACTTGATGTTCAGCTTTATTCTCATTGAAATTGTTTCTTGCAACGTGCTGCCACATGGTCTTGAATTGTTTTTCATGTAAAGGTTGAACCCAGTAATCACAAGCTCCGTAAATTACAGAATTCATGACAGAACTTTTTGTGCCATCAGAAGAAATCACTACAAACATAAATTATCATAATGTTAGTTACACTACTAATGACAGAAATCTTGAACACTTTTTGAGTACAGAAGCAAGCACTTACCAATGACAGGGATTCTGTGTTGTATTGTTACATATTGAAGAAACTCATAGGAATCCATGTTTGGCATACAAACATCAATCAGCATCATATCAAAATAATCATTTCTTTCGGCAAGAAGATGAAGAGCGTAATAAGGTGAAGTGCATATGGTTAGTTGATAATGACATCGGTCACACATTTGTTGAATTTGATCAAGAAGAATAGCGTCATGATGCACAACAAGCAGCTTGATGTTAGTTGAGAAAAGTGCCATATCAGTAAGTAAAAGAAGAAAGAGAGATAGAGAATTGAATGAAGCAATGTTTTTAGGGTTGTTGTTGTAATTACAAGTTAGTGAGTTACATCTATTTAAAGAGAACTAAACTAAGAGATAATTGGTCTAACCAAAAGTGGGCCTTGGATCCGGGTTGCAACTCCAAGCCCAATTAAACTGATCAACTTAGTAAAATTAACTACTGCTATTCTTTTATTACTTAATTAAATTGTTAATAGTTTTATTGTAATAGTTATTAAGGATTTGTATATCTCATACTTTTTTTTTACCTAATTTAAAATTTAAATTTGTATATTTTTTATGTTCAAATTACAATTATAAAAGAAATTATTATTAAATCACAACAATGTATTCATTTATACAAAAATATAATATATACTATTCTAATTCTTAACGCTATAAATGACTGGGATTGAGTTTGTTCGAACATGTGAATTATTTAATTTATATTTATATTGAACTCATGTATCCAACTTCATACATAAATGTGGAGTGAAATATTAACGTCTAATAAGCCTTTGTCCGTGCTAGCATTGACACCGGCCTTTTTAGGAGATTATCTCCTTCGATGCTGGGAAACATAACAAGCCTTAGTGCCCACATTCAATTCGTTACACGCTACACCAGGATCAATGTCGGGCATCTGATGCAGGTTTATCACAAAAAGGTCAGCATTATTCCGGAGACATTCAATCAACACAACTCTAACATCTAATATTAGGTTGGCGCCTAATTTAACATACTTGGAGTGGTCTTCCTCGAGCTAAATAGTCTCAAATTCGCCATCTAGCATTGGTCGAACCTCGTCCTCTCGAGCGCCTAGGTTGAATCTGTCGGGATCTGTTGGTTTCCCTCTTATTTTCGTTTCTGAATTTGTGGCCAACACTAAGAGACCTTTTTGGATAGGTTCTTTGATTTGTTTAGCTTCACTACAGCGGAAGTTACCACAAGCGGTCTTCCTTCCTTATTGTGATATGTCACTTTCAAATGGACCAAAGACGCTGCTAATCTAGTATTACAAGGAAGGGTCTTCCTAGGACAGTATCACAAAATTGAGGACCACCTTTATTTTGCGATCCCTTTCTCCCAAAATCACCGCCAGATCCACGAATCCTTGAGGATGAGTGATCGAATCGTTGACTGCTATAAGATATTCTCCACCATATGGATTCAGATTCGCTTGCTGGATTCATATTAGGTGCATCGCATCTGAATAAAGGATATTACACGAACTTCCATTGTTCACGAGGAATGCGATTAGATTATGATGATGAATGGTAATTTTAAGAATCAGAGACAGATCAACACTTGGAATTCCATTGATCTTATCACAATCCAAATATCCTAACTCCGATTGATTTATTTTTCCCCAAGCGTCGGTGTCAGTTACAAGTACAGAGAGGCGTGACGAAGGACATGTGTTAGGTGGCATAATACCGTGGAATCGTCGATCGATAACGCCTGATAAACGATTAATTTAAAGAATGCGTTAAGAATTTCATTAAAAACTACTAGAATAAATGGGAATTGTATGTTGTTTTCCACGAACGCTGCCACTGTTCCGTTCGGAAACCAGAAATGAAAGCTCCAGCATTTCGAAGGAACCAAAAATGAATAGAGTTGGCTAATTGTTGATCTTCAACGGTGGCTTTGATCTCCTTTAGGGTGACGTAGGGATGTTCGCAGTGCGGTTTAAGCGGTTTTGACGCTAAAAAATGTGCGGTTCGATTTGGTTCGTTGACTTTTAAAAATAAAACCAAAGCAAAGCAAACCAAACAATGTGGTTTTGGTTAGTTTGGTTCGGTTCAATTTTTTACAATTTTTTTATTAAGCTATACATACACATATAGAGGAAAATATAATTTTGTGTTTTATCATTCTTACATTTTCATAAAAAAGTTTATAATTGCCAAAATAAGTTTAATATTTGATACATAAAATTGTGTTTTACACATTTATCTTAAGTCTAAAGAATGATATACATGAAATTGCATTTTTAAATAAGTATCATACAAACAATACGATAAAATTCCACGAACGCTGCCACTGTTCCGTTCGGAAACCAGAAATGAAAGCTCCGACATTTCGAAGGAACCAAAAATGAATAGAGTTGGCTAATTGTTGATCTTCAACGGTGGCTTTGATCTCCTTTAGGGTGACGTAGGGATGTTCGCGGTGCGGTTTAAGCGGTTTTGACGCTAAAAAATGTGCGGTTCGATTTGGTTCGGTTGGCTTTTAAAAATAAAACCAAAGCAAAGCAAACCAAACAATGCGGTTTTGGTTAGTTTGGTTCGGTTCAATTTTTTACAATTTTTTTATTAAGCTATACATACACATATAGAGGAAAATATAATTTTGTGTTTTATCATTCTTACATTTTCATAAAAAAGTTTATAATTGCCAAAATAAGTTTAATATTTGATACATAAAATTGTGTTTTACACATTTATCTTAAGTCTAAAGAATGATATACATGAAATTGCATTTTTAAATAAGTATCATACAAACAATACGATAAAATATATTTTGTAAAAATAGTATTTATAATGAATAATATTTTGTTTTTTTGTTGATATATAAATTAAAATAAATATCATACAAAGAATATAATAAAATATACATACAATATTTGTTGATTTGTCTAAAGAATTAAAGAAATATATATTAGTTAATAAGATTTTCTAACGTAATGCGGTTTGGTTCGGTTTGCAAAATACAAACCACAAACTGAACCGCGCGGTTTTGTTAGAAAATGATTCAAATGCATCCTAACCAAATGCAGAATTTTGCGATTTCGATTTGGTTTTGCAGTTTTCTATCGGGCCAGTTTGGTTTTGAACACTTCTAGCGACACGGAGAGGATTTGTGTAGTTAGCACTCTAATTCCCAAGTCCTTTCAAGATTCAAGATAAATATAGTGAAATTAAAGATCAGAAATTATGTACCTTCTCATAATGTGTGAATTATTTTTATACGTTAGATCGAATAAAATCAACCTTTTATGGATTGGGCATTTAGCCGATCCATAACAAGAGGTATAAATAATGAACACCTCTTTTTTTTTTTTTAGCAACAAGATACAAATATATTTAAAAGGTTAGTGACTTAAACGACTTTTCTGTATCGTAATTTGAATCCTAGTTAAAAATTGATTATTCATTCAAAACTTAAATGTAAATAAATAATTGAACTTAAAATTCTTGTTAAATAGTTTTGAGTGTCTCCACCCCATACTATACACTCATTGGAAATATTTATTTTAACTGAAACTCCTCGTTTCTCAAATCCATAATTTATGTCCAAATTTAACAAATATTAAAAATAATAAATAAAAAATTTACAAAATTTTAAATTTATATAATAAATATATCAAAGGCATTGTATTTTTCTTTTTAAAAAAGTTCATGTTAATATCTATTTAGTTTTCATCTCTAAATTAAAAATTTGCATAAAAATTCAAAGATTTTTCCGATAGATTTCGTGCTAAGTTTAACTTTAGGGACGAAAATTAAATAAATAATATCTAAAAACTTTATTCAAAAAATCAAAATCTCACCAATTTACATGGACAAAAAGACTATTTAAACCTATTTCAAATACTAAATTATAAAATTAAACTTGTATTACACAAACAATTAATATTCTAAATTATCAAATGACACAAATTTAAAAACATACTAATATTTCCATTATCGTCTCATATCCATCTTTTGAAATCGGAAAAAACTCGACACTACACCCAATCAAATCAAAACGAGTTTTTCCTATCGAACTTAAACCAGATTTAAACAAATATCCACCTATACTGTATTTTCTAAAAAAAATAATTTATTAAAAAAAACTAATCAAATAATAAAAAAATAAAATAAAGAAATAGGGTTAAAAAATTGTAAAATAAAAAAATGAGTGTCCCAACGGTGCAAGTAAAGTTGGTAATCTAAAAAACCAAACTTCTTTTGACTCCTTCATCTTCTTCTTCTTCTTCCTCTGACTCCCTCTCCCAATTTTCAGTTTTTCAACAAACCAATTTCAACCCACAAGAAAAAAACCACACTTTCCTCTTCCTCTACACCCCCTCTTCTCCATGGCACCTCCATTACAGATCCTCTCAACGAACGGCAACAACAACGTGGTTCACCCAATTTCAATACCAGTTCAAACTCAACGCTACAATGGTGTTAGGGAAGTTAAGCATTATAAGAAGTGGTTTCCTTGGTTGATACCGTTCTTTGTTGTTGCTAACGTCGTCGTTTTTGTTGTCACTATGTATGTTAATGATTGCCCGAGTAATTCGGTTTCTTGTATCGCGAGGTTCCTCCGGAGGTTCTCGTTTCAGCCTCTTAAAGAAAATCCGCTACTGGGTCCTTCTTCGTTGACGTTAGTTTTCTTTTTGTTTTGTTTTTGTGTTTTATGATATTATCATATTGGAATTCATGAAAATTTACTTCTTTTTTTTTGTTTGTTATGATTAATAGTGAATTGGGTTTGGGTATAGTAAAATGGGTTATTCTAAACTTGCAATAGTAGGTTGAACGTCGTCGTCAGGGTTCAGGGTTCAAACTCTGATACTCACGGTTGTGTGTGTGAGTTTCTAGTGATAAAAAATAAGAGAGGGGTTAGTCTATGTAAGTATGGTAGACTATTGTTTGATTGCTCACTATGGTTTTGAGCTGTTGTATAGTAGTTTGGTTGGATGCTTATGCCTTGGAAATGTTGTAACTGTCTCGGGTGTTGAGAATATTTAGGTGTGGCGTAGATTGCGGGTGATTGTTGATCAGGTTAACACGTATGTGGCTCTTCGATTGAGCTGCACTCAAGGGTTGGGGCGCAGCATAGTTGCGTGGGACTGTTGATGAGGTTAACATGTATGTGGCTCCTTGATTGAGCTGTACTCAAGGGTTGGGTCTCTAGGTCCAGTCATATAGTAGTTTGGTTGAATACTTATGCCTGGAAATGTGGTAATTGTCTCAGGCATTGAGAATCTTTAGGCGCTGCAATGATTGCGAACGATTGTTGATCAGGTTAACGCGTATGTGGCTCCTTGGTTGAGCTGCACTCAAGGGTTGGGGCGCAGCATTGATTGTGGGTGACTGTTGATCAGGTTAACACAAATGTGGCTCCTCGGTTGAGCTGCACTTGAGGATTGGATCTCTAGGTTCAGTCTAGAATAGGTTTTAATTCCCATTTACAGGGGCGAGAAAAACCAAACCGAACCCTGTTCGAATCATTTGGGTTCAAATTTGACCATGAACCACAGTAAAATGGAGATAGTGTCTCGTTTTAGGGCATGATATCAAGAAACAGAGATGTTAGAGGTAACCTTATAGTTTTGTGATATACGCTATAGCGGCATATAGCACTATAGCGTAGCGCAATTTTAACAAACTGCTATTTCTTGTGATCCATGATTGACAACAATAGTTTTACAATATGTAATAGAAGGACTACAATATTAGTTTCACA
This sequence comes from Vicia villosa, assembly GCF_029867415.1. Classification (NCBI taxonomy): domain Eukaryota; kingdom Viridiplantae; phylum Streptophyta; class Magnoliopsida; order Fabales; family Fabaceae; genus Vicia; species Vicia villosa. The sequence goes on along the minus strand of NW_026705674.1, from coordinate 288,017 downwards.
ATATTTCTTATTCCATTAACTAAAATAGTAGAAGGACTAGTTGGAGTAAAGGTCAACATTATTGAGACAAAAAGTAAAACAATGTTGAACAACAGAAAATTAAGGGTCAATTCTGGAATAGACCAATATTATGGAGACAAAACCAAAACAACTAGTGACGGGAGCTAACTTTCCTATATTTTAAGGATTAAGAGCCGTGAGATTATTTTTTCAAGGATTATAAGTTGAGGTGTATATGTGGATGAAAAACATAGGAAATTTTTGTTATGAATGGATTTTAATATCTGATAGAAATTTTGAATTTTGAATTGATTATTGTGATTAAACTCCTGACGATTGGTTATGTTTCTTAGGCTACAGAAGATGGGAGCTCTTGATGTGAACAAAGTGATTCAGATGCACCAGGGTTGGCGTCTCGTCACTTGTATGTGGCTACATGGTGGAGTTTTCCATCTACTAGCAAATATGTTGGGTATTCTCTTCATTGGAATTCGGCTCGAGCAAGAATTTGGATTTGGTATGTGTGACATATTCTGCATTACTCTTTAGTAGGATTATTAAATTTTTTATTTTTTTTTATTCTAAGTAAGCTTTTAGTCCTTATTAGGATTACGAATTTTTGTCTTAGTCTATAAATTTGACCTTTTATTTTTGTTCCTTATTTGCGAAAAATGAGCAATTCTGGTTCCTGCTATTATCATGGGTCCGTTAAGTGCCGACCTTTCAATTTGACATTTCCTTTAGGTTTCTCATTGGATATCTATGATTTTCTTACACACATAAATTTGCTACAGTGCTTATTGGACTGCTATTTGTCATATCTGGATTTGGAGGCAGTTTGCTTTCTGCTCTTTTCCTTCAGGCGAACATTTCCGTCGGTGCTTCTGGTGCGCTCTTCGGATTACTAGGAGGAATGCTATCAGAGCTCATCACTAATTGGTCTATGTATGATAACAAGGTGCATATTAAAGTTTCTTAATTTGCACCATGATCGTGCACTTAAAAGAAAACTACTGATAATCAAAACTTTGTTTTCATGTTCTTCAGTTTGCAGCATTTTTCACACTTGTAATCATCATTGTTGTCAACCTCGCAATCGGGATTCTCCCGCACGTGGACAACTTTGCTCATATTGGAGGCTTTCTTACTGGATTTCTTCTCGGGTTTGTGTTTCTGATACGTCCTCAGTTTGGATGGGTAAACCAACGATACGCTCGTGTAGACTATTCCCCAACACGTGCTAAACCTAAATTCAAGAAATACCAGTGCGTATTATGGGTCCTCTCCTTGATCATTTTAATTGTTGGGTAAGATCTGAACTCCGAGGCATCATTTTTTCGATATCAAGTTGCTCTAGCTTAAGTATATGTAAGGGTCAAGACTCGAGAATGAAAAATCTTGATCTAACGCTTGAAATTCAGTTCTGTGCATGAGTAGATTGCAACTTCTGTCTGTTAATTTGTCTAAATATCACAGGCTTTCTGTTGGACTGGTTGCACTGCTCCGAGGTGTGGATGCAAACGATCACTGCTCCTGGTGCCATTATCTGTCATGTGTTCCAACTTCAAAATGGAGCTGTCATACAGAGGCAGCATATTGTTTGGTAAGCATTTTACAAGAAAGTATCCTCTTTTGAAAAATAATAGCTTATACATAAGCACTTATATGATAAATATTGATGTTATAAGTGCTTAATTACCATAAAATGCAGTCAAACCAGCTTGGCAACCAGCTGAATGTAACATGCTCGAGCAACGGTAAATCCAGTACATACCTCATGACAGATCCAACTAGTTCGCAGATTCAGCAATTGTGTACTCAAATTTGTAATTGAGTTTTGACCTAAAGGGATGATGACAGTTATGAGGAGGTTATCAGTTGTTGATATTAGGGTTTCAGGCTCACATGAAGCACTATAGTAGTGCTATGGTGTTGTTTATACCTTTTGCTGTATTCATAATGCAGGATATAAAAAAAGTAATTTCACCTTAGCTGATTTGTTTATTTTTGTGTAAATAATACTTTGGCTGATACCTATTCTTGTGATAGGATCAAAACTACACTTACAGATTTTATTTGTATCATAAAAAAGATTTTAAAAAATCTTATTTTTTATTTTTCCTTTTTTTAGGTATTTTCTATTAGAGATAATCTTGAAGTGTGTCGGATAATAAGTGAGTATATTTTTCAATCCGAATTAGAATTTTTGTTTTTCATGTGGGAGTCTAGTCCATTTGACTAGATTGAAGACAGAGTTTAGCTCATTGTAACCTAGCCTCATCTATCAATCGAACAAAAAAGAGTTGAAAAAACTTCAAGCATGACCTCTTTTCTTGCCTCAAGTATTGTTTCTTCTATGATCAAAGTCCACTCAACATATCTAGACATAATTTTGCAATTTAACAAGTATTCCCTCTGTTTTATATTATAAGAGAAAATTATTTTTTGAATTTATTGAATAATTAAAGTATCTCGTCTAGATATAGATCAAATGAGTCTAAAAAGTAAATTTCTCTTATGATATGATGAGACCGAGGGAGTATTAATGACATGTCCTCTATGGAACGACTAGCTAATATAGGGGTCCGCCATGGTTTATTCGTGCACCACCTATGTATTAGAGATTATAGATTGACAATTTCTTAATGCACTCTATGATTTTTTAACGCACTATGTGAAAATACATTAATGTCTTTAAGTTTCGGAGATATATCTTCGGATGCATCAAAATTCAATAATTTGCTGAACAAGACCCTGAATTAGTGTAAAGAATTTACTGGAGATACAACCACATAAACCCTACATAGACACATCTATGGACGCGTCAAACCTTACGTAGACAAATTGTAAGTTTTTTTTTTAAGTTTACTGAATTTATGTAAAATTGTGTAGAAGTTGAATTTTAGGTTATGAAATCGAAAGATTTTTAGTGTTTGATAGCTTAGAACTACCGAGGAACGATTTAGTTAGGTAGTTTTACGATCAATGGATTATTTTTTTATATTTTATGGGTATGCATTCCACCATTGACGGTGTTTGGAGTTGCAGGAATTTTCGAAGATGCAACTCCGAAATAAATTTTTAACGTTTACTCAGAAATTAGAGATGCATCTCCGTAAGTAGTCTGTTTGGAAAGTTTTGTATTTTTTTTGTAATGAACTCATTGTGTAACGCTTGTCTTGTCTATTTATAGGAATTATGGCTGAAAGACCATCCAGATTGAGACACGACATGGTTACACAACATACATTCATTCGGAGGGAAAATAATCAACCATCCCAAGCTCCTTCTACCTCTAGACATGTTGATGCGTAGGCGGCGTCAGGTTCCAAGGCTCATGTCTTTCCGCCCTCTTCTTTGTCCTCCCGTAGCATACAAGGGTCCCCTGTTGATGCCTCCCTGCCTCCATATTCACGTAGACACATGAGTTCACCTATTCAGGTATCTGAGGCAAGAGAGGCATCACATACCCAGGCGACGCTGGAGACACCTGAGGCACCCAAGTCCCATGCGACACTGCGGCACCTGAGGCATCACAAGCATCCTAGTCTCTAGCGGCACCTGAGGCATCATAGTCCCAAGCGGCACCCGAGGCATCACAAGCATCCCAGTCTCTAGCGGCACCTGAGGCATCTGTTAGGAGTGAATTCGTAGTGTTTTCATTTGTCAAATTAACTACCTTTTGAGCTAGAAGTGAACATTTCTTGTGCTTTTTAAGGATTTTATAGTTAGAATTGAACTTTAGAGGTTCGATGCTAATTGTAGAACAACTTGCGTCACTTTAGGTGTTATTTGTGCAGATATTGAAGTTAAAAAGCAAAGACGAAGAAACACGCAGGCATAGAAGCTCTGAAGAAGAGAAATCACAAAGAAGTGGGATAAAGCAAAGGCCGAGCCGCGCCAATCATGGGCGAGACGCGCCAAACCCTCTGACTTGGGTTTGCGCCGCGCCAGTACGTGCCGAGCCGCGACAGCTGCGTTATAAAGACAAATTGTTATAAATAGAAGCCATAATCCTCATAAGAGGGAGATTCTTTTGTGAACGAAATTGAGAGAGCAATCCTATTCCAGAGCAAGCAACAACTTTCGACGGAGAATTCAACATCAATTGAAGACATTCCCTTGATGAAGATGAATCCTTCCATGAAATCTTGTGTGTTCTTCATGGCTATGGAGAGCTAAACCCCATTGTGTTGAGTTTAAGGTAGTAGTTAACCTATGAAGATGCAATTACTTTGATTAATTCCTGTGAACAATTGTTTGAGCTTTATTATCAATGAAAAACCTTGCTTTTATTTTATATCATTGTTGAACTATCAATCGAGAGATAGGGTTTATACTTTCGCCCTAGGTTTTTACATTGACTTGTTGATTAATACTCAGAGATGAGGTTTTGAAGAAGTTTTCATATATCATCGTTGTTCATTCCCTTTATCTTTATAGTTATTCTGAGAGATCGAATATCATACCGGTGGAGGTGGTTCTAGATTGATCATTAGACATAATATCAGTTTTGAGGATGAATGAAGATAATAACTTAAATAATGTTCACTTGTGGATTAATTGATTATTGTATGTGAATAGGTTGATGAACCCTAGAACTCAACATACTCATTCACCATTGTTATTCATCTTAAAGCTTTTATTCATTTAAATCTTATTTTATTAATTGCAATTCGAGATCACATAATCAAACCAATACTTTTCATGACTCATTATAAAGTAACTATAGAACGGCAGCAATATTACTTAGTCTCTGTGGATACGATATATTAGAAAATATTTACCCAAAAATACTTTCAACAGCATCCCAAGTTCAGGCAGATGAGGCCGCACCTGCAGCACCTCAGGGTTTTAGAGGAGAGTCGTCAGACTTATCAATGTTGTCTCTCTACCCGTACCATGTTGTCAAACATATATAGGATAAGGAGGTTAAATTTAGTTGAAATTATTCATTTAAACATGTGTTTTTTTATTATTATCTTTTGTTTGTTTGAATTATTCTTATTAAACCATGTATGCAGGAATGTGATCCGCTAAAAATCATCAACCTTATGCGGAAGATCACTCTCTTGGAAGACCCTAATGAGCTGTGGTTTCAAGAAGTTTTGCAGCTATCAGGGTTGTGATATTTGAGCAAGACTGGTTATACTACAGTTAACCATGGTATGATTAATGCTTTTGTAAATAAATGACATGTGGAGACGTCATCATTTCATCTACCACATGGTGAGATGTATATCACATTGGAAGATATCGTGTGTCTACTGCATCTTCTAGTTAGAGGGAGATTTTTAGATCATGGGAAGATTACCAAAGACGATGCACTAGAGTTGATGGTAAAATATCTATGAGTTGACCCTGAGAATGCCACTAAGGAGCTTTACTTCACCTGTGGGGCTAATGTTAGGTTTAGCTATTTGCAAAATATGTTTACTAATGAGACAGCGAGATCACGATAAGCTTTCGGTGATAACAAGCAGGTACAAAAGCATAGAGGGTATGCTATGAGAGCATACATGTTGTATTTGGTGGGCACTGCCATTTTTGTGGACAAGAGTGCCACTTATGTGGATATCATGTACATGTGGTACTTTGAGGACTTCGAGGAGGTCCATGAGTACAAGTGGGGGGGCGCTTGTTTGGTATACTTGTACTCTAAGTTATCTGAAGGTTGTATGTAGAGCACGATGTTATAGGAAGTATCACACTTTTGACGGTAATATTTCCTGGTCTTCTATTGCTTGTGTGCCATTTTTTAATTATTACAATTCTGGTACTAAGTAATGTTTCTTATCTTCAGGCTTGGATCCTACATCATTTCCCACGTATCTCCGATTGGTCACTTGAGTCGACTTATACTAAGAATAAGTCGCGTGCCTCAGCATTCGTCCCGTTCAGAGGGAACCCGGCGACATAGTCGTTCAAAGTGTTTATTGATCGCTTGGTCTTTGAGGATATACACTTCCATACGTATATCGATCACCGTGAGATGATTAACTTTGATGATATTATCTTATACTCTGGATGGTTGACTTACGAGTTACGTTTGACAGCTCCTTATCTGCCTAAGTGCGTCATGCGTCAATTTGACTACATGCAGTCCATTCCCATAGATATTTTTGTGTCTGCTCCTGCCACTATGAAACGCATGGATCTAGATGTTATGTTTGGTGATTATGTTAATCATCTGGTACCTGATGAGACACAAAGTACTATAGTTAAGAACGACTAGAGCTACATTGACGGTTACATTTGGTGGTTCTTCCGGGTGTCACATACTTATATGGTACATGATGCTCCAAGAGATTCACCTAGGTCAGCTCATCAGGAGATACTAGGGGAGGAGCAGGCTAGGTCAGATTATGCTCATGATGTCTTACCTAGGTGTCATCGTATCATACAAATTGGGCAGGTGGGGTATTGACGGAGGATTCTTTTTGGATGGCTCTAAGGCGAGGGGCGTTGTAGATGCCATGATAGCTAAGACTCAGGAGGCTCTGTAGTATAGGTGGTCGCGTAAAAACATGGGGAGATGGGGCGAGGCTGAATCATAGTCCTTCATACGCAATAGATTATTGTATTTGTACTCTTGATAGATTTTGTGTTGTATTTTATTTATCGAATTTGCCGTAACTTTTGATTGGATTTGTGTAATCTTGACTTATAACTTTATATATGTCGTTTTATCCATATCCTTATTATAGTCTAATCTTAGAATACCTTCTAACTATTTGATATGAGAATCATTCACAAAATAATATATGTTTGCTTTCTACATAAAATACGGAGATATATCTCCGAACACCTTACAGAAATGTATCTATGGAACAAACTAACGTTAAACAAAAAATGTGCGTCCGGAGATACACCTCTAAAATAAAGGGGCTTTTTGGGAATTGTATATGGTGTTTTTTAGGTATATAGGGTGTATTAAGAGATTCTCTAGAGATTTGATGGCTTTGTTTGTACACTGCTTACATGTTTGAGATTTGGTGTCTTTAATTATGCATTGCCAGCTCGTTCGGAGATTGATGTCTAAGTTTGTGTGCTTTACATAGTTTTTGTATATTGTACTTTAGCTTTTTCTTTATTTGTCCACAACCTACATGTTTGAGTTTTAATGTTAGCTCGAAGAATTTGAGCTTTACCCACAGTGGACAGTGAATATCCTTTCAACCCTAAGAGTTGAGATATTTATATGTCTAGCTCGTGAGCCAAACTGTTGGGTGCAAGATCGATTCCATCTCAACTGATTGACTAAAGCGTAGTGTTGTACCCTAAATTTTGCCCCAACTTTTTATCTGCATCATTTACACTTAGTATTCTTATTTTATCTCAAAAAATTCAAAAAAAATATATGTAGTGATCTTATACATTCATTTGCATCATTCTCATTCAAAAATTGAAAAGAAATATATATAATACATGCATTTCATACACCATTTTACAATTTATAGTTTTTATATAGACTAACCATTGCATGATTTTAATTTTGGTTCAATTTATTTTGAACTTTTATTAAAATGTTAAAACAATTTTATTTGTGTTTTTATTATTACTTTTATTTTGTTTTGTTCTTTTATAGGTGCAATTAAAATAATTGATGGTCCAAGTTGATTCAAGTTGTTCTAAAGGCCCATTTGTTTTTCTCATTGATCCAAACTCAAGAAGATGAATAAGACAAAAAAGAAGCAAGCAGATATTTTCACAAGGAAGCTTGAATCACGTTTCATTCCTCTCCTCTGCTCACGCGTTTCTCCTTCACCACTCACCAAAAAAATCCCACGAAATCAGCATGAGAATTCCACCACCATAACAGAATTTGATTCTTTCTTATCCTCTCCTCACACAAAATTCCTCAATTGCCCTCACTCTCCTATGCCTATATAAACAGCTTCAGATCACAATAGAAAGGGAGGAAGAAAAAAGCATCGAAACTCTGCCGAAATTGAATCAAAACTTCCTCCAATCCATGTAAACTTCAAATATCACCATCCTCATTCATCCATTGAAACTGTTCCACCTTCATACATCCAAACTCACCTCTAAACCATACCATAAAACCTTCCTTCATTCATACAGAAACCTGCAAAATCTAAACCTCATCACAAATCCGGATCGCAAGACTCATCACCTTTGCTCTGCTTCCATCAACAAATCACCACAAAACTGAACCAGCATTCATCCACCAAAACCGATACATAATCATCAGTTCTTCAACCTTCACCGCTCACTTTCGTCCCAACAACTTTAGAGCCAAACCAAGTCCTCGACACACCATCTTCAACCTGTAAACCACGCTAAAACCTTCATCTACATAAACTTCAATTCAAACACCACCTCACAGAACCAACAATTCCAAGAAACCGACTCGCAACTTAACATCATTGCATCGGATTCCGTTTTACTCAGCACAACAGCACAGTTTCAAATCATCACCAACAACTTCAGCATCAGATCGGGATCGCAAAAGTCAAGGAGCTTCAACTCAGATCAGAACCGGATCCGGCGCACGTCACCAACACCGAATCATCTCTACTTCGGTAACCTTTGCCTCTTGTTTTTTGCTGCTGCTTGTTCATGTTGTTTTACGATATTCGTAGTACTTGACATATGTGAATTGATTGTTGATATCGGTTGTGCTGTATGGAGAGTCGAGTTTTCATGAATTAATTGCTTGAGATTTGCGTTTTGTTGACTATTGTTTGAATCGAGAGGCAGAGAGATTCGAGTTTGAGACTGTTATTGTTGTTGTTTCGTCTGGACCGATTTGAGTGAGATATATGGAGAAAGTTTGTTTGAGAGGTTTTGTTGTTAAGTTGCGTTTTTTTTTAAGTCAGAAGAACTGGGGATTTGCCTTTCACGTTGAGTGCAGAGTGAATGGAGAGGACATTCTAGGGTTTAGTTTTGGTTTGTTGTTGTCACTTGGCCTCAGTAGGCTTTGTAAAGCCCAAACCCGTTTCCTTGCTTAATGACCCAGCCGAATTACTTGCTACACTTCCTGCTAGCGCTTTACCCCCTTAGCAGCTTTCAGATTTAGCTTTGGGCCAGACCTATGAGGCCCACCGGATTACTCCTTGCACACCCTTTATTTGCTATCCCATGGTCCAATTTATTTGTTTTTATTTTATATGTTTTCATTTTTGTGTTATTATTTTCAATTTGCATTTTTCTTGATATTCAAAAATACAAAAAATATATGCCTATTTTATAGTTTTCTTTAGTTATTTTCTATTAATATTTGTTAGTATATTTTTGCCATTTATTCATGCATCATTATATATATCCGTTGCTAATGTTTTCTTGACTTTTGTGAGGTACTACTATCATTGAGCCATTGGAATTTATTCTGGACATTTATAATTCTTTTTTTAATTTTGTATATATTATTCTTATATTTCCGCTTTAATTTTCGATTGGGTTGTAATAATTCGTAGTTTATTTTCATCCCCATTCGTTAAGTGTGTAATCCCCATCCCCGAGGCCTTGTAATAATTTTACCGCTTTCCTTTACCGCTTTATTTTATTATTGCTTGCATGCTTTAACCATTTTTCAAACTAAAATTAGGTTCTTAGCCGTTTTCTACCATAAGTCGATTGCACTTCACGCATCGCCATCAACCGTACTTACACATGCACACTTGCACGTACACTCTTATTTTACCTCCTATGTTCATCCCTTTATGCTTGAACTTGTATGCTTGCTTGTATGGATTTTACCTGTATGAGATTGTATGTTTCCATTTACTTCTTCCATCTTCTTTTTAAACAAATTGTTCACCCCCGCATTACTTGGTCCATATACCAAGCTCCCAACCAACTCTTTGTAAGTCGAGTGCCTTGCGCACCGCCATCGACCTATTTTCAAAACTCTTTTCATAATAAAACCTTGACTTTTGTCATGTGATCTTCTTTTAAAACTCTTTTGTGCGCTTGCACTCCTTTTTCTTTAAAATTGTTTTCAATAAAACCCTTTTCAAAACTTTTGAGCAGAACTACAAATGCTCTGACTTCTCCATTGCACTGAGGAGGTATGTAGGCACAAGATTTTACATCTTGCCGAGCAAACTTTTGTAAATAACTTTTTTCTTTTTGTATATATTTTCTTTTCCCTTTTATTTCTTTCTAGCAAACAAAAATGGTTTTAACATAAACACAGATTTTCAAAAGGTTCCTGTGGAGTACCACAGATGTGAGGGGTGCTAACACCTTCCCTTTACATAACTAACCCCCGTATCCAGATTTCTTTTTGTGGTTTTTTCGAGTTTTTTCCCTTTCCTCTTTTGGAATTAAAAAAGTTCGGTGGCGACTCTTGCTTTTAAACGATTTAGGTTAACCAATGACTTAAACTCAAAATTTTTGCCGCTACAGAAAAGTGGCGACTCTGCTGGGGATTTTTTCTAAGTGGGTTTAGCCTATTTTGTTTATCTGTGTGTTTATGTTATTGCTTCTTGTTTGCTATTTCTTTTTGTATATATCTTTCTTTTTGTATATATACTTGCTTATATGGGTGCTTGGTTGATACTTGTGTGAGATAAGTCCTATACCCGGACTTGAGTGTACATTAAGATAGGATGTGGTATAGTCATTTTGGCTTATGTGGAGTTATTCCTTCGTGAGCTGACTTGAGACCCACAACTCAGTGGAGAATGGCTTGGCTAAAGGTGATAGTGTTGAACGAGTCAGTTGTGAAAGCATTGTTACTTTTGGTTGGGTCTGTAAAGCTGAGGACCTTAGAATACCTTAACCCATCTTAGCCTTTTAGGATGTAGTGCGGAGACTATTGGGTGAAGTCCTAATTGGTTGTCACGCGATACTACACTCGAGCGAGTTTCTCTTTAGAATATTATTGGTGGGTGAGTTAATTGCTTAAGCCGATAATATTCTCGAGATGGAATGCAGACCTTGGGAACTTTGTAGAACCCGTTGTACAGGTACAAAAATCCTTAGCACATACCTTTGTGGGTGGTTCTTAACCATGACTCCATGCTCGTGACTTTGAACCTTGTTTGTGTCACCTTGTGTGACCTTGATTATGATGGATACATAAATCATGCATTCGTTTGATTTCCAAGGAACTCATAGGTCTTTCTTTGTAAACATCATAAGTTTCATCAAGCTCAATGGATCTTGGGTGTTGATGGGGTGAAAACCCTAATCCACCAAGATGGATGATTGATCTTGATGATAACTTGATCAATGCTTTGATCCAATTTAGGATTTACTTCCTTCATGCTTTGATGTTTACAAATTAATAACTTGAATTCTTTGAAAATCAAACAACATTGCATTTGCATTGCATCATTTGCATACTTCATGCATTTATCCAGGTTGTCCAGAACACTTATCCTTGTTTGTCTCCATCTTCAGAGTTGTCTGTCTACCGTCAAGCTGATTCCTCCGCACAAGTACGGAACTAGAGCTGCTGTTAGACAAAGAATGGCAGACCAAGAGAAACATAACATGGAAGTTAGAATGGAAATTGATGAGTTGAAATCAGGCATGATTAAGCTTACCGAGATGATGCAAGTGTTGATGGCTAGGACTGATCCACCTCAGAGGACTGTTATTTCTGAAGTCTCCACTGTTGTTGTTGATCCTTTACAGGTTCAGAAGCCACCTTCTACTTGGCCAGAGTTTGGGTTACCTGAGAATTTCTCTCCAACATATGTCAATGCTTCTATGGTGGGTCAAACTTCGAGGCAGATATTCCAACCTCCGGTCTTTTCTGAACCTCCACCTGTTGTTCATACTACTGCTCAAGCTGTTCCAGCTCGTTATGACAATCCTCTCTATGATTATCGTTCTGTTGGTTCTCGAAGTGTTAGTCAAGGAGATTGTGGTGAAGTTGAAGAAGTCCGTGAGCAATATCAGGCATTGGAAAAGAGGCTAAGAGCTATGGAAGGAAGCAATTTCTTTAGTGTGAATGCTGATAACATGGGTCTTGTTTCAAATCTTGTCATGCCTTCCAAGTTCAAAGTTCCCGAGTTTGAGAAGTACAAGGGGCATACTTGTCCAAGGAGTCATTTGACCATGTACTACAGAAAGATGACTGCTTACACCAACAACCAGAATTTGCTCATTCATTGCTTTCAAGATAGTTTAAGTGGTGCTTCGTTGAAATGGTACATGAGTTTGGAAAAGGGTTGTGTTCAGAATTTCCAAGATTTAGCTGATGCGTTCATGAAACAGTACAAGTATAATCTGGATATGGCACCTGATCGTCGTCAACTTCAGAATATGGCTCAGAAGGAAAAGGAATCTTTCAAGGAATATGCTCAACGTTGGAGAGAATTAGCTTCCCAAGTTGAACCACCTTTGTCTGAGAAGGAATTAACTAGCTTGTTCATGGATACCCTTTCTCCTTTCTTTTGGGAGAAGATGATTGGAAGTGTGTCTTCAAACTTCACTGATTTGGTAACAATTGGTCAAAGGCTAGAAGAAGGAATCAGGAAAGGAAAAGTGTTTGTTGCTGTTGATTCTTCAAAGAAACCTTTTGGGGGCTTCCAGAAGAAGAAAGAGAATGAGACTAATGTTGTGTCAGATGACAGAAGAAGATTTCACCGTAGACCTCAAAATGGTGATCAACCTTATGTATCTGCTGTCACTCCTGTGCGAGTTCAAGCTCCTCAACCTCATGTTGCCAACCAGAATCAGAATCGCGATAGGACTCACTTCGATCCTATTCCTATGACTTACACAGAACTATATCCCGCGCTGGTCCGAAAAGGTTTGGTCACAACAAGACCCATGCCTCCTCCTCGAAACCCTCCCTCAATAGGATTTCGGCCTGATCTTCATTGTGAGTTTCATCAGGGTGGTGCTGGCCATGATTTAGAACATTGTTATGCTTTGAAGACCTTGGTGCAAGAGTTGGTTAGATCAAAGATGCTATCTTTCAGGGATATGGGTCCTAACGTTGTCACTAATCCTTTGCCAGATCAAAGTGGCTGAAGACAAGTCAAAGCCAGATGGTCTCCTAAAGCCAAGTGTTTCCGACGGGATAGCTCATCTTTGTTGCTGATTAGTCACTAGGCCTTGTTTCTTTACTGTTTACATTTCCTTGTTTGTATTGTGTGTTACTTTTAAACTTTGTTTGTTCCTGAATGTTAAGTTTAATGAAATGAGCATTGCATATTTTGAATTCATTCACATCCACTATGTTTATGTTTATACCTACTTTTACAAAAAAAAAAAAAAATCCATCTGCTATTCTCTATCAAACTTGTGTTTTATGCAAAGATTGGAGGGAGGATGATGACAACGAAATACCCAAGTTGTTGAATTGTATGCTTCCAAATAAAACTTTGTTGATGATGTACAGGCATTGTTTCAATTCCCAAACACTGGAGAAATAAGGAAGTTAATCCCTTGTCAACCCCTTTGAGCCTTCGAAGTAGGAGTTTCTTTCTGTACGAAAAAACCCGCATTTTGAACCTGGGGCAGGGTAGTTCTCAGTTAATTTGGTTGTGCATTCACTTTTAAGAGAATCATTCAGTACGCCTTTCAATAAAGGTTGCAATCTCAAGCTTTCCTCCGCACACATCAAAGAAGTGTTGGATATGTCAATCAAAAGCCAATGATGGTTCATCAATCATTAAGCAAAGCAGTCACTATCTTTCAAAAAAAATGTGTCAAAAAAAAATAGAATCAAAGAAAAGCCTGCTAAGTCAAAAATCCAAAAAGATGACTTAGGCAAAAATCAAGGCATCCCGCTGACTGTAAGTTCAAAAATAAACAGTTCAGGCAAAAGTTAGGGATATCAAAAGAAAAAGATGAAAAAAGAGAAGTCAATAAATTCCTAAACAACACAATGTTGTGATTACCAAAAGGAAGAAGTGACTGCCATCTCAAAAGTTCTATTTGCTTGTGAAACTATCATTATCAAAGGTGCAAATCCAGAAGTCTCTTAGAACCTGAATGCATAAGTTGAATTGACTGAGTGTTAGGACTGGAGATCATCACGAAGATGGGGTGGGTACAATAAAATTTTGAGCCTTATATCCTTTGTTTCTGAAACTGTGAACCTGACCACGTTACAGCCTTTAAAAGACCTAATTGAAGCAAGGTTTGTTTGGAAGCATACTACAACAAGGTTGTGTAACTTGACTCCCATGAGATTTTCCAATCATTTGTTTTGATATCAAGCCTTTGCTTTATCTTTCACTTTGAATGTCTTAACCTTTATGTTTTGACCAGTGATTCCACTTTGCTTTACATCAATAACATCATTCCAATAATGACTTTGGTTTCAAAAATATGCTTTGAGCATTGCATTAAAATTACCATTCTTGAATGAACATTTTATTTGCAAGTAAGCACTCATCTTTCAGGAAGTTCAAACAGTCGAGAAACTTGATCAGTGATCCTATCAGGGGCACGTTACTTCAAGATCCTGTTGTTCAGATGTTCCGTCAAGGTTTGTTGATCAGAATATCCTTTCAAGACTTATACAAGGGCATGCCATCCCAACATGAATTTGAAGAATTGAAACCATGATCAGTTCATCCCCAGTACAGTTCAACTGAAGCCATGATCAGTTAACTTGCAACAATTAGTGAATTAGGGGCAATCTGTTTCAGCAATCCCCAAGCAGTTTTATCAGTCCTTCTCAAAGGATCATCAGTCTGATATTGTTTTCAATGGGACAAAAGTTTGTTTAAGCATCTTCTTCCCAAGCAGAGTTGGTGGAATTCTCGTGTTGAGGAATCAGAGCTCCAATCTTGCCTCACATAAGAGTCTACCCCAGTTGTCACAAACAATTGCATTGCATTTATCATTCGGCATGCATAGAAAGATTCAACATCATGCATTGAAACAAAATTCACGCTCATTTACATTCTCCGAGGTCCTGTTGTTATCAACATCTTACCTTGAGATCAAAGTCCAACCTACTTGGCACCTATCCAAAACAAATACTTGTTTGTCTTCTCCGTCTAGTGCTATTCCTAGATGTCTTTTTCTTATTTCTTTCAGTGCCATTCCTGAAAGATATTTCTCACTTTATTCAGTGCCGTTCCTGGATATTGTGATTCCTTACCTCATTCAGTGCAATTCCTGAGTGTTGTGATTCTTATTTCTTTCAGTGCCATTCTTGAAAGATATTTCTCACTTTATTCAGTGCCGTTCCTGGATATTGTGATTTCTTACCTCAACCTTCAGTGCCATTCCTGAGTGTTGTGATTCTTCCTTCTTTCGGTGCCATTCCTGAAAGATGTTTCTTCACTTTGTTCAGTGCCGTTCCTGGATATTGTGATTCTTTATCTCATTCAGTGCCATTCCTGAGTGTTGTGATTCCTCTTTCTTTCAGTGCCATTCCTGAAAGATTTTCTCACCTCATTCAGTGCCATTCCTGAATGTTGTGATTTCTCTTTGTTCAGTGTCATTCCTGGATATCGTGATTTTCTCACCTCATTCAGTGCCATTCCTGAATGTTGTGATTTCTCTTTGTTCAGAGCTATTCCTGAATATCGTGATCCTTTGAAGTCCAGTTTTATTCCTGGTTAACGCATACCTTTTCCCCAACTACTTTATTTTATTCAAGTTTATTACTCATTCTTTTTGTGTATTCCCATGCGGAGTTCTTGCTCCCTTTTCCAAATTTCTCTATCAATAGTTTATCTTCCGTGGCGCTATATTCCCCACAGAGATTCGAGTCTGTCTCATATCAAAAAACAAAAAAAAAACAAAAAAAGCGTCCCTGCATTCATGGCATAACATAGCATTGCATCAAGGGGCAAAATTCAGGTTTTTTTAAAGTATTTAATTAACTTCTGCCTGATATCTTGATGACTAAGTCATTCAAGCTACTGGACTAAAGATAATTAAATAGGGGCATCTGTTGTACCCTAAATTTTGCCCCAACTTTTTATCTGCATCATTTACACTTAGTATTCTTATTTTATCTCAAAAAATTCAAAAAAAATATATGTAGTGATCTTATACATTCATTTGCATCATTCTCATTCAAAAATTGAAAAGAAATATATATAATACATGCATTTCATACACCATTTTACAATTTATAGTTTTTATATAGACTAACCATTGCATGATTTTAATTTTGGTTCAATTTATTTTGAACTTTTATTAAAATGTTAAAACAATTTTATTTGTGTTTTTATTATTACTTTTATTTTGTTTTGTTCTTTTATAGGTGCAATTAAAATAATTGATGGTCCAAGTTGATTCAAGTTGTTCTAAAGGCCCATTTGTTTTTCTCATTGATCCAAACTCAAGAAGATGAATAAGACAAAAAAGAAGCAAGCAGATATTTTCACAAGGAAGCTTGAATCACGTTTCATTCCTCTCCTCTGCTCACGCGTTTCTCCTTCACCACTCACCAAAAAAATCCCACGAAATCAGCATGAGAATTCCACCACCATAACAGAATTTGATTCTTTCTTATCCTCTCCTCACACAAAATTCCTCAATTGCCCTCACTCTCCTATGCCTATATAAACAGCTTCAGATCACAATAGAAAGGGAGGAAGAAAAAAGCATCGAAACTCTGCCGAAATTGAATCAAAACTTCCTCCAATCCATGTAAACTTCAAATATCACCATCCTCATTCATCCATTGAAACCGTTCCACCTTCATACATCCAAACTCACCTCTAAACCATACCATAAAACCTTCCTTCATTCATACAGAAACCTGCAAAATCTAAACCTCATCACAAATCCGGATCGCAAGACTCATCACCTTTGCTCTGCTTCCATCAACAAATCACCACAAAACTGAACCAGCATTCATCCACCAAAACCGATACATAATCATCAGTTCTTCAACCTTCACCGCTCACTTTCGTCCCAACAACTTTAGAGCCAAACCAAGTCCTCGACACACCATCTTCAACCTGTAAACCACGCTAAAACCTTCATCTACATAAACTTCAATTCAAACACCACCTCACAGAACCAACAATTCCAAGAAACCGACTCGCAACTTAACATCATTGCATCGGATTCCGTTTTACTCAGCACAACAGCACAGTTTCAAATCATCACCAACAACTTCAGCATCAGATCGGGATCGCAAAAGTCAAGGAGCTTCAACTCAGATCAGAACCGGATCCGGCGCACGTCACCAACACCGAATCATCTCTACTTCGGTAACCTTTGCCTCTTGTTTTTTGCTGCTGCTTGTTCATGTTGTTTTACGATATTCGTAGTACTTGACATATGTGGATTGATTGTTGATATCGGTTGTGCTGTATGGAGAGTCGAGTTTTCATGAATTAATTGCTTGAGATTTGCGTTTTGTTGACTATTGTTTGAATCGAGAGGCAGAGAGATTCGAGTTTGAGACTGTTATTGTTGTTGTTTCGTCTGGACCGATTTGAGTGAGATATATGGAGAAAGTTTGTTTGAGAGGTTTTGTTGTTAAGTTGCGTTTTTTTTTAAGTCAGAAGAACTGGGGATTTGCCTTTCACGTTGAGTGCAGAGTGAATGGAGAGGACATTCTAGGGTTTAGTTTTGGTTTGTTGTTGTCACTTGGCCTCAGTAGGCTTTGTAAAGCCCAAACCCGTTTCCTTGCTTAATGACACAGCCGAATTACTTGCTACACTTCCTGCTAGCGCTTTACCCCCTTAGCAGCTTTCAGATTTAGCTTTGGGCCAGACCTATGAGGCCCACCGGATTACTCCTTGCACACCCTTTATTTGCTATCCCATGGTCCAATTTATTTGTTTTTATTTTATATGTTTTCATTTTTGTGTTATTATTTTCAATTTGCATTTTTCTTGATATTCAAAAATACAAAAAATATATGCCTATTTTATAGTTTTCTTTAGTTATTTTCTATTAATATTTGTTAGTATATTTTTGCCATTTATTCATGCATCATTATATATATCCGTTGCTAATGTTTTCTTGACTTTTGTGAGGTACTACTATCATTGAGCCATTGGAATTTATTCTGGACATTTATAATTCTTTTTTTAATTTTGTATATATTATTCTTATATTTCCGCTTTAATTTTCGATTGGGTTGTAATAATTCGTAGTTTATTTTCATCCCCATTCGTTAAGTGTGTAATCCCCATCCCCGAGGCCTTGTAATAATTTTACCGCTTTCCTTTACCGCTTTATTTTATTATTGCTTGCATGCTTTAACCATTTTTCAAACTAAAATTAGGTTCTTAGCCGTTTTCTACCATAAGTCGATTGCACTTCACGCATCGCCATCAACCGTACTTACACATGCACACTTGCACGTACACTCTTATTTTACCTCCTATGTTCATCCCTTTATGCTTGAACTTGTATGCTTGCTTGTATGGATTTTACCTGTATGAGATTGTATGTTTCCATTTACTTCTTCCATCTTCTTTTTAAACAAATTGTTCACCCCCGCATTACTTGGTCCATATACCAAGCTCCCAACCAACTCTTTGTAAGTCGAGTGCCTTGCGCACCGCCATCGACCTATTTTCAAAACTCTTTTCATAATAAAACCTTGACTTTTGTCATGTGATCTTCTTTTAAAACTCTTTTGTGCGCTTGCACTCCTTTTTCTTTAAAATTGTTTTCAATAAAACCCTTTTCAAAACTTTTGAGCAGAACTACAAATGCTCTGACTTCTCCATTGCACTGAGGAGGTATGTAGGCACAAGATTTTTACATCTTGCCGAGAAAACTTTTGTAAATAACTTTTTTCTTTTTGTATATATTTTCTTTTCCCTTTTATTTCTTTCTAGCAAACAAAAATGGTTTTAACATAAACACAGATTTTCAAAAGGTTCCTGTGGAGTACCACAGATGTGAGGGGTGCTAACACCTTCCCTTTACATAACTAACCCCCGTATCCAGATTTCTTTTTGTGGTTTTTTCGAGTTTTTTCCCTTTCCTCTTTTGGAATTAAAAAAGTTCGGTGGCGACTCTTGCTTTTTAACGATTTAAGTTAACCAATGACTTAAACTCAAAATTTTTGCCGCTACACGTAGAAATATAAAGACATGTTCTCCTGATTAGTATAAAGAAACAATTTCTTCCTTGGGGAAGTGGCAAACTTTGACTCTTTCAAGAGCATTTGGCCTAACACATATTAATGCAGTTGTCTTTTGATGGATACAACTTTAGGCTGGGTGACCCATACCCTTTGAGTGATAGGTCAGATCAGGCGATCCATAACCCGCCAAGTCACGCTGCATGAATCGTCCTGTGGCCCTTTATGAGGTGTCTCTTCCAGTATAATATCGTAGTAACATTAGATTATGATTAAAATGATGTTAAATTAGATGTTCAACTATGACTTATGAGAGACACATACATCAATCTACATCACAAAACCTTAATCCAATTTCAAGACATTAAATGACCATTTCTACCTCTAACTTTCAAATTAATTTGCTACAAAAAAATTCTAATCCTCCTAATCACATCTCCCTTAACATATAATTATAAAATAATATTGATTAAAATGGTGATTTAATTATTATACTCTAAAAGGAGGGGTTTCAAAACCGAACCAGACTAATAGAAAACCACTAATTGAACTAAATCAGAAATTGCAAAAAATAGCATTTGATTCAGATGTATTTGAACCTTTTTTTTAACAAAATCACACGGTTTAGTTTGGTTTGGTTTGCGGTTTGTATTTTGCAAACCGAATAAAATCAAATCAAACCGTATTGTGTTACCAAAATTTAAAGACCATTATATTTTTTTTAATTTTGTAGAGAAATCAACAAGTATTATATGTATATTTTATCGTATTCTTTCTATGATAATTATTTTAATTTACATATCAACAAAAATACAAAATATTATTTATTTATAAATATTATTATTTTTATTTGAAATAAATTTGTTATATATTTATTTTTGCTTTTATTTTTAATTTATTGATGTGGGTAAAGATAAAATTAGAAGATAAAATTTAAGTTACGTTACTTTTGTATCTTTTTATGTATAAAATATTGATAATAAAATAGAAATTACAGCTGTATCATGATAACATAGTCACCTACATATAGGACATGCATTGCATATATTTGTTTATAAGTGCACAATACAATATTTCAAAAAGCAGTTTCATGTAATATTATATTATTATTATTTTTTTAACTGAAAATAATAATATATATCAAAAAGCAAAAGGAAGGACAACAACAAACACAAGGGGGGGACCAAACCAAGACCCCTTAAGAGGAAAGCCTAAGTCTAGGGGTACCTTCCTTGTCTAAAAGGTAGTCCTTAACCAAAATAGATGGAACAAAATCAAACCAAATATGCGATCTAGAAGAAAATCCGATGTTTGCCAGGTAATCAGCACAAAAATTGGCTTTTTTATAAACATGCGAAATCATGAACTCAATATTTTTAATATGAGCATGACAACAGAGCCAACGAGACCTGATCGTCCACGGAACAATATCAACATCGGAGAAAGCTTTCACGACAAGCTTGCAATCAGTTTCCATCCACAGCTTCTTCCATCCAAAAGAGATAGCTTTTTCTATAGAAATCATAGCGGCCCACAACTCTGCCAATAAAGAGCTACCTTCTCCTTTAAAATCACAGAAGCTGCCCACGAACAGAGCATTTTCATCCCGGAAAATGCCCCCACACACCATCATCACCGGGTCTCCTCTAGCAACACCGTCAATGTTAACCTTAATCCATCCTTTTGGAGGAGGATGCCATAAGACTTCAAAAGTGTGGAGATTTCTACTGGGATGAATATTGACCTTCAAAGTTTTCAAGATAGCGAAACTGGCCATGGTATTATTAGAACAAGCACCAATAAAGTCACCAACCCACTTAGCGCGATACATAATGCTAGAAATACAAGTCTTCCACTGTCTATTTTTCCCTTCAAACCTTTTCAAATTCCTAGCATTCCAAATTTGATGGAAAGCACTGCAAATCATGGAATTTACCACCACTCTAGCCTGCGGCGACCAGTCCATGCCCAAGAGCTCCATACAGTCCAGAAAAGACGTAACATTACCAAACAATTGCAATTTAACAATCACCCAATCCCATATGTGCCTAGCGAAGCTGCAGACGAAAAATAAATGCTAAGAAGATTCAGAATCCTTGCAACATAAAGAGTAGATGGACGGGCCAGCGAACCCGCGAATCGTGAAATTGTTATCAGTAGGAAGTTTATTGTGGATAAGTCTCCACATCAAAATAGAGTGGGAAGGAGGAATATGTTTATTCCATATAAACTTTGCCCAGTTCACTTCATGAGATGGCTTCTGAAATTTTTTATATGCCTGCTTCAAATTGAAATCTCCAGTTTTGGAAGACTTCCAAATTAAACTGTCTTGAATCTTTACATCTGGAATCTATATGACAGAAATAGTTGTCAAAAGACTGGGAAAGGCCCCTTGAACCTCAGAAGGAATGCACCAGACACGATCAACCAGCCAATCTTCAACTTTAACATTGATAGTTTTATGAAAAACCTCAGGAATTTTGAATCTAACAGCCAACGGTTCCTCAAGCCAAGTGTCTAGCCAAAATTTAATTCTGTTACCATCCCCAATGAGCCATTTGGATTCATCTAGCACTGTGTTGTAGTGCTCTTTTATGCCATTCCAAATCGAAGATTTTACGTGATAGGATATGACCTTTTTATGTCTCATTACCCTAGAAGCCAGAAGACCCGACCAGTTTTGAACCCCTTTGCTAAAAATCCAGCATAGATGGAGATTAATGGCATAATTGAAGGAAGTAAGAGACTTAATTCCCAAGCCTCCCTCCTTAATACTCTTGCAACAATTCTTCCACGCCACAGTAACTGTCTTCCTTTGATCAGCATTCCCACTCCACAAAAAGTTCCTCATCCACGCGCTGATTTGCTTGATGAGGGAAGTTGGCCAATTATACACAGTGATGCAGTGTATCAACATGCTATGCACAACAGAATTTATCAGCTGCAGCCTCCCCGCCATAGACAGTAAGCAAGCTTTCCAATTGGCCAGCCTCAACTTGACTTTATTTGCAATAGAAAGAAAATAGCAAGGTTTAGGACTTCCCACAAAAATAGGAGCCCCTAAGTAGACAAAAGGGGGTTGCGCTATGATGAAACCAATTAAATCGGCCAAGAACTTGTGCCTGTCCCTGGACAGACCACCTGCATACATGATAGATTTAACTCTATTGCAATTCTGGCCAGAACATTTAGCATACTCATTAAGTAAATTAGCTATAGCATTTATAGATTTTTGGTCACCCCTACAGAAAATCATAATATCATCCGCATAAAGAGTATGAGAGGGCACAAAACTGTTCCTAGTGGCCTTGATCATATTCAATTGATTGGTTTCAACAAGATGAGTTATGCCTCTGCTAAGGACCTCCTCAGCAATACAAAAAAGGAGAGTAGATAAGGGGTCACCCTGTCTCACTCCATTAGAACACTTAAAAAACCCAGCTTGCTTGCCACTAGTGCCAATAGAAAGGTTAGCAGAGTGAAGGATAGTGGACATCCAGTTGCAGAATTTGTTACTAAAACCAAAGCAATTCAAGGTCTTAAAAAGAAACTCCCAATTTAAAGTATCAAAAGCTTTGGCAATGTCTATCTTAAGAGCTACGTTCCCACTAAAACACTTATTGTTTAAGATGTTTATGGCCTCAGAAGTAAGGCAGATCCCATCTTTGATGTTTCTACCAAGAATAAACCCTTTTTGCTCTTTAGATATCATATGAGGAAGGAAAGAGGCCAACCTATCAGCAATAATCTTAGAAATAATTTTGAACGTAAAGTTTGCTAAAGCTATAGGCCTATAATGGTTGAGATTGTTAGGCTCATTATTCTTAGGAATGAGGACAATGGTATTAGAGTTATAGTTAGGTAAAATCTAGTCCTGCAGAAAAAATTGAGTAACAGCTAAAACAACATCTTCTTTGATAATGCTCCAAAACTTTTGAAAGAAGAAGGCACCAAAACCATCGAGCCCAGGAGCAGATTCAACTTTGAGGTTCATGACAGCCTGAGTTATCTCATCAGCACTAGGGATAGCACTAGGGATAGCACTAAGCATAGCATTGGTTGTATCATTCACCAACTTTGGGATAACTTTTTCAATAAGACCAGAATCCTGCATAGCAACATTTTGATTAAACAAGCTATTGAAATGATTAACAAGGTGAGATTCAATAGTATGACTATCAGTAGTAACCACATCATCAATATTTTAGGCTGAAATAAGACTTTGTTTTCTTCTAATCCTAGCATAAGTATGAAAGAATTTAGTGTTTCTATCTCCCTCGGTGTGCCATTTGATATTAGCCTTCTCCTTCCAAAATTCTTCTTCTAAATTGAGAGCCTTCTCTAGCTCATGTTGAGCCTTAACCTCTTCCAGCTGCAAACCATCATTATAACCTGCAGAATGAATTCTTTGTTGAACTTCCTTTAAATTATTCTCAGCTTCAGACACCTTTAGTTTCACATCCCCAAAAATGAGCTTATTCCAATCTTTCAACTTATTTTTTAGGATTCTCAATTTCCTGTCCGGGATGTACATAGGGCATCCAACAATTTTGACATTACAGGAAGTTTTAATAATGTTCTCGCAGTCCTCGTGTAAAGACCACATCCTAAGAAATTTAAATTGAGATTGGTAACCAATTTTATCAAAAACACAAGTTAACAACAAAGGATAATGGTCAGATTTTATTTTGGTTAGAGTGTGGCAAACCACAGTGCTGCAAGAATCCACCATCTCCAGATTGCAAATAACCAGGTCCAGTCTCTTCTCAGTCAAGTGTCTGCCCTTTCTACCATTCGTCCAAGTGTGAGAAAGTTTCCCATAGTAGGGAGGTGGATTAAATGATTAGTGTCTGACCACTGAAAGAAATCATTCATAAGAATGCTGGCAGGAGTATTAGATCCCTTATATTCATTTGCACCTATAATGGCATTAAAATCTCCAATGAAAGACCAAGGGAGCTGATTAGAAGAAAGGATGTGATTAAGGTTATGCCATAGAAATCTCCTAGTAATGTAACATGTGGATGCATAGATGGCAGAGAAACCAAAAGTCTTATTATTAACGCAAATAGTGAAAGAGACATGTTGCTCATCAGTAAAAATAACAATTGGGTTAAATGAGGACTTACAAAAGCACCGGAGATTAGGCAAAGAGCCATCTCTATTATTAAAGGCAAAAGGCTTTAGATCAAACCTGTGCAGCCACCTTTGAGGGAAATTTGAAAAATCCATCCAGGGCTCAGCAATGAACACAAAATTTGGGGAGTTATTTTGAATCAACCTTCTAAGAGCCAACCTAGAAGAACTGTTGGCAATCCCTATTATGTTCCAATAAAGGCACTTCATAAGGATAAGTTGTTAGGACTAGGCAATTTCCTAGTATTATTCGCAGATTTAGCTTTTCTGTTTCTATTCTTCTTGTTGGTGACAAGTTGAAAATCTTTCTGTTGGAACAGATCAACTCCTGGATCCTCAAGGTCAGCCATGTTGTTCCAAAAGTCCTGCCAGAAATTAGTAACCTGCTCCTTGTATCTGGCATCTAGCTGCGTTTCTGGAACAAAATTCACCATTTGTGTTGCATCCACGAATTCGCTTTCAGAGGAATCATCAGTTACCCTACTGTTTCCTTGAGCATTATTGGGAATAACCGGCACCAAAATGGCAGCCTCATTACTAAGCTGAGGGTCAGGAACTTCATCAATATTCTCTAACAATGGTGTTTGGGTATCAGTATCTGTAGGAACAACATCCACCCCTTTATATTTATGCCAAACACCTGCACCATGAACACCTTTAATTAAAATTGATTTTGCCAAACATATAATTAGAATTAGATATTGACCTGCGCGTGGCGTAGATATTTTAATTTCACTTAGTCAATAGATTTATAAGTTTACTTTTTTTAATCAATTTTTATATGTGTATTTACAAATGGAAAATGCTTATTAGTAAGAAAATGAAAAAACAAAAAATGCAAGAATATATTTCAACCATCCATTATCACCACGACTCATGATTCCTATTAAAAAAGAAGTTAAATTTAAAATTAATTTAAAATTCACCAGTAAAATAGTGACACATATTCATTCTTACATTTCTTCTTCAAATTGCTTCGTACTAAATAACACTACTCTTTACAAATATATGAAATTTTTTAAAAGTACATGTTAGAAGTTTTGGCTAAGAAATTAGCCTAATCATAAATTTAAACCTTTATTTTTTAAAGGATATTTTCTTAAAGATAGATAAAGTACTAGACATTTTAATTTAGTGTGTTTGGCCTAATTATAAATTTTTATTTTTATTTTTGAAATGACATTTCTATAAAAATAGGTAAAATATTAGAATTTTAATTTTACGAAAATATGTAAGTAATTACTAGGTTAATATATTTTTGTATATTTTAATTTTATAATTAAAAAATAATTATAAAATAAATAAAAATATTTTTTTATAAGTTTTATTTAAACATGTAAGTAGTTATTAGGTTAATATATTTTTTGTATTTTTCAGAATTCAAACCCGTGGCCTCAAATAGAGACTCTTTCTAGTTTTGACTTTGAAAAAATGAAGTTAAATTTTAGAAGATGCCACATAAAAATATGAATGATCTGATAAAATGGTTGCATCTAACAAATATATTGGGAGTCTGTTTTAATATATATATATATATATATATATACACACACACACACAAAATTCCAGTGTTGTAGTTTGTCTATGTTTGGTTATCAGGTATAAACCCTCAAAATCAATTATGGTCCTTAAAAATCAATTCCAATGGTATTTTCAAACTCGTCACCATGGTTTTTCTGGTTCATAATTGATTTTTTTTTTATGAAGCTATACTTCCAAGCTTCTTAAAATAAATTCTCCTTTTCCATCAATTTTTCTTTTTTACCCTTAAAAAAAATAATTTCAAAAAATCTCATAATCTTTTTTTCATCCTTTTCGTCATCTACACATGCAAAAAGCAATTTTGATAAAAATATTTAAATATCTTTTTATACAAATCATTTTTGTTGTGAATATATTCAAACATAAATCACTTTATATTAAACTCTGTTTAACTAAAATCAATTCTACAAAATCAATCTTCTCAGAGTAAATTCTTTTTCACCGGAAAATAAAAGGGAATTTCTCATGCCACCCTATGTCATTGAAAAGAACCATATGAAAACCCAATTTTTCCCATGCGTTCCTGAAAGTGTATTTCCGTGACGCACCTTTTATTTGTTAAACTTCAGTTAATCCTAGAGATGCATTTACGTGAAGCAACCAGAAATGTATTTCCGAAATTTATGCAGACAGTAGGAGAAAATAATTTTCATTGTTCCAAATGTTGAAAACTACAAAATGAATACAACACTATATGCACGACAGTAGGAGAAAAATAATTTTCATTGTTCCAAATGTTGGAAACTACAAAGTCGCTAACCAAAATATTATCCAAATCCAAAGTCGATAACCAAAGTATTATCCAAACCAAAATATAATATAAGATATACAAATATGAATACTATTGCGTATGACAGACTCTGAGTCGGCCCGTGATCCTCTCGACGTTCCTCCGTTGCTTCCTGTACTGCAGAGTCCCCCGAGCTTCCGCCATGATGGCATCTAGAACACCTATAACCTCAGAGCCATCAAGAAACAGTTCTCCATTAATACTTGCCTGTCCAATCTCCACGATACGACGACACCTAGGAAACACATCATGAGCATGATCGATCCTAGCCTGCTCCTCCTCTAGAATCTTCTGATGAGCTAGACTAAGTGGATTTTCTAGATCATCATGTATCAAATATGGATGAGACATCTTGAAGAATCATAAGATGTAACCGTCCATGTAGCTCTATTCGTATAGTACTAAGGTACTCCGGGCCTCATATGACACTTGAAGATTAACATAATCATCAAACTAGGCATCCATATCCCTGTGTTTCACTAGAGGAGGAACAAACACAACAGGATCTCGGGGAATGTACATCATGTACCCGAACTGACGCATGATGCACTCAAGAAGATGAGTAACCCTCTTGCGCGACCCGCAAGCCAACCATCCCGAGTCTAACACAACGTTGTCAAATAGAATCGTCACACGGTGGTCGACGTATGCCTGTAAGTGTAGATCATCAAACACCAAACAGTCAATATACATCCGGAACGACTCTGTCGCCCTGTTCCGTCAAAGTGAGTCGAATGCAGCGGCACACAACTTTACTTCAATATACGTAGGATCAAGTGACCAACCGAATATGCGGGGGAAGTGTTGTATGATCCAGGTCTGAAAAAATAAAAATCATTAGTTAGTAATGACATTAAAATAATTTACAAAATGACACACATTCAATATAATACCAAGAAATGTTACCGTCAGGAGTGTGATGCTTCTGGTCATCTACTTTGTCTTCCAGTTACAACCTTCAGAAATCTTATGGTACAAGTACACCAAACAAGCCCCCCCCAGTTTCACTCATGTATCCGCTTAAAGTCATCAAAGTACCGCAGGTACATGACATCAGTGTAAGTCGCACTCGTGCTCACGAAAATGGCAGTGCCAACCAGATATAACATGTATGCTCTCATAGCACATGCTCTGTGCTGGGCTACCTCCTCTGGATCACCATCAGTCTACTATGCACGCGGTAGCTCTTCCGTGAACACCTTATGCAAATATCTTAATCTGACATGAGCACCATGAGTGTAGTCCATCTCCTCCACAATACTCCCTGGAGTAACTCCTAAGTTCTCTACCAACAAGTTCAGTGCCTCCTATTTGCTGCACCTCTCATGTTCTAAAAACCTCTATCTTATCGAAAGATGCAGCAGGCACGCGACACCGTCTAGTGTGATCTTCATCTCACCACGTGGTAGATGGAACGATGATGTCTCATGATGTCATCTCTCAACAAAAGCGTTAATCATTATATGATTAACCGTAGTATATCCACAAAGGATCAAATCTTTCAACCCTGAAAGCAGTAAGAACTCTTGAAACTATAGTTCAGGGAGAGTTACCAGACGAGTGATCTTCCACGCATGATTAATAATCTTTGGCAGATCACGTTCCTACATACATGATTTAACAAATGTAATTCAACCAAGTAAAATTTAATAGTTAAATGCAATATTTACCTAAGTCTCTCATATATGTCTGGAAAAGCATTGGGTGTGTTTAAGAAATTCCCAAATAAAACACCATTAACCTATCCCATTTTACCCGAGTTTGTCCGAGTTTAGTATAGTGAAGAAGTCTCGTTAAAGTAATCTTGACACACAAGGAGACAAACCCGCCCCAAATTATCATCAAGTTACTTATCTTACCACAGAACCACTCACTCACTCACCGGCACCGCTCCAATGGTCCTCTGAAACCTTCTTTCTTCCAATGTCCATTCGAGCAGTTCACACCCGCTCCTTCTTCCTCCCTTCTCCCCCTACTCTCTCCTCCATCCCCCGCCTTTTCCCCTCTTACCGCCCTCTATCCGCCGTCCGCTTCTACCCTCCTACCTCCTCCTGTCATGGCTGCCGCACTCAAACACGCTCCATCCAAAGCCTATTCGAAAGCGTCATGGAAGAGCTCAAAGCCAAACGCAAATGCCGCAAAAAAATCGTAATCGTTAACGGTTCATCTTCCAAGTACGTTTTCCTTCCTTTTGATTTGTAGAAACTCATCATATCATACATAAGCTATTTTGGAGGGCTTGTGAAAATAAGCTGAAAATATTAGTGATTAAATGTATTTTGCTTTAGTTACTATCTTAATTTGTTTTTTTGGTTTGACAGTGCGGAACTGTTGAATGAACAGCTTATTGAAGATAGACTTGTGAGCCGTTCATTGGAAAAAGGTTTGCTTTTGGAATTCAAGAAAGATTCTGAAAGAATATTGTTAGCAGTTGCTCAAAGACCCGATGGCAAGAAGAACTGGATGGTTATAGATCAGGTTCTTGTTGAAACAGCATAATGCGGCATGTTTAATAGGTTGCTAGGTGTTTGGGACTTATTGCATTGTTATTAAATGCTAGAAACTTTTAGATTTTATGCAGTCTGACTGTATCTTGAATTTTTGTACTGAAGAATGGCGTCACTAGTTCCATCAAGAAGCAACAAGTGACATATATTGTTCCTGGTATATCCAATTTTGACCAAGCAGAGATCGCAGCCTTTGTTCAGAAAGCTCAGGACAACGTGGTAAGTTTCACAATTGAATCGTAATAGATATCATAAATTATAGCTTTCTTTCTTCTGTCTGTATGTAAGTTAAGTACTGGATGATATGATGCAGGACCCATCACTACTTGAATTTGCTTGGAGTGAGCTACTGGAGAAGAATAAGTCTGTGACAGTTGAAGAGATGGCTGAGGTAATATCATCTCGCCTTCTGAACTAGATGTCAAAGTATGTTTCGATATCCTTACATGAAATGATTGTTCTGCAGATAATTTTTGGCAGGTGTGAGCCTCTTGAGAGTTATTCTGCTCATCTCTTGCTATCAAAAGATGAAGTATACTTTACCATAGTCGAGACTACAGGACTGCGTTGCGTTTATGGACCTCGACCAAATGAGCAGGTAGATGTATTACTTGCAAATGTAAAGTATCTTAAAAAAAATCTGTTTTATTATGCATCTAAGTTAGTTAACAAATATATGCTCTCTGAGGACGACGTTAATAAGTTAGCAAAAGTTTACAAAAATATATATATACTCTACATACATGCGTAATATTTGTTAATCGACATTGATATTTTTTATTATTAATTTATTATTAACATCTAACATAACAATATGTGCATATGAAAATAAATCCTTGCCAAAAGATACCTGTGGTCATAACCAAAAAGCGTATTGCCATATCTTTCTCTTATCCATATAAAAAAATTGTTTTCTTTGTAAATGTATGTTACACATGTGTTTTTTCCCTAACCAATATCGAAAAGTCACAATAACAATAGTCCTATTTAAAATAGGTCTAAATTCTGTTTAATTGCTATCTATTTACTGTGCACCACCATCATCAAATGGATCTTGTACATCTTCCCTACTATCCCGCAACCATGTTTCTCTTAGTTTTATATCCTCAACAAATAAAGGAGTAGAGTGTACTATAGTTTTGTTCGCAACCTGAAGAACAAAGTTGTGCAAAATCTTTTCAAGACAAGTTTTTGGAGTTTCTCCTGAAGTACCGGAGAAGTGTCCCAAGCATATATGTTAATATTTTGTTCTAAAAATTTAAAATGTTGGAAGATATTGTGTAGATAGGTATTGTGGAGTATCATAGACACGCCAGTATTAGATACAGCCTACAGGTGCGACATGCTATTTTAATAATTTTGGAGTATCTGGCCTTCATAGATAGCCTTGCATTATTTTGGTTATTTTCACCCGTTTTGGATTTTTTTTTTTTGTAAATTGCGATACCAAAACAGTATTTTGAAGCAAATTCTTATGATTGGTTGTTCATTAATTTGTTATCTATCTGCTGAACTTTATCTCATTCTCAAGTTGTGAGGAGCTACTCGTTATGTAATGAAAAAGAATATAAAACATTGTTATTATGGTATCTTTCTCATATGAATCATAGGTTTCTTTGACACTCAGCTAATTTGGGATTAAATTAGGCTTTGGCTTCTCTTTGTTGCAAAACATGTGGTCCTTTAAGGTGGTTTTCCTATAAATATGTTGAGGGATTGGGCAGTCTAGGTACAATGTTGTTTTGTCAAGGAGGCCTTGTTATTCTCCAAAGTTTACTTGCAATCTCTCTGTTATTGTCATAGAAGTTAGAAATAGGGAAAATTGCTTTCAATAGTTAACAAGATGCATTGAGAGGTGTGTGCCAGAGGAAATTATATTTATTGCCGCTGCTCTGGTCATCTGTTAGAATTTGTGCTCACGAAACTTTATATTTTGTTTGTCTTGCTTGTAATTTTACAAAGTCTAAGCAGAAAAAAATTTCCCTTTTATTTTGTTTATAAAAAGGCAGGTTGAGGAGCTTATTCGTAGGAAGGTTGCAAAGGAGGCTGCTGAGAAAGAATATCAGGAGTTTATTAAACTGTTGGGCTCTGCAAAATCAATGCCTTTACAAGATAAACCTTCCAAATCTTCCTGGAAGGATGACGAGAAAATTTGGAGCAGAATTGAGTCACTTGAAGCATATGCTATTGATGATTGTGAAAGTGATGAACAAAGAAAAACAGCTGTGATGGTAACTTTTTCTCTCATAGTTTGTTTTGATTTATTGTTATATTTATCAATTGACGTGTCTCTTTGTGTGTGTAACTAATAAGAAACCATAGGACATGCCAACAACAACCACCAAGTCTTATTCCATTAGGAGAGGTCAGTTACACGGATCTGTTGATGCCACAAAGTCCTTATAAAATAGTATGGAGGCATAAGAAAGTAGGGAGGAGAATCCACAAATTAGATTCAGTAACTTTTTCAAATTGGAGTCATTGTACTGTATTTATGCTTAGGAAATTTGATCAACTCCAAGCGTCGATTAAAACTTACCCAAATAATGCTCTAATACTGCTTTCTACAAGGAGAAAAACTGATCTTGATGTATTCAGTTGTCTTTTTACTTGGACGATTAGTAGAAAAATCATGAAAGTTTAGTTGGAAGGGATTTTGAAGGGTCATGTGGGTAGAACATCTAAAGGGTATGAGAGTCTTATGATGTTGGTTGATCCTTGTAGTTTATCTCATGTAGTTAAAGCCTGGTTGTTATTGTAATAATACATCTCTAAATTGTAGAATGTAGACTCTTATACATGTCACCAAAGTTAACTTTCTTGTTCTTCTAATAAGTTCACCCCCCATGCGTTTTTCAGATACTAAAGGAAATGGGTCTGGCCAAAACAGCATCTTCAGCTGTAAATCTCTTGATAGATATTGGGTATTTTCCTGTACACGTCAATCTTGATTTGTTGAAGTTGAGTATTCCCACTCATCACTTCGAAAAGATCACATCAGCTGCTCAAAGTCTTCTATCAGACTCATCTGATCCAGACGAGGTGATTTTATTTGTTTGATTGCCTCATGATATTGGTCAAAAATCAAAATTATCTAATAGTTCCTAGGTCTGGGTTCTTCATTATGATATTTAGACATGTGCATGGATTTGAATTTATAATATTTTTGACTATTTTAATATACCTGGGCACTCTCATCCTTCGAAACCTAACATCACTCAGAATATTAGTATGGAATTGATGCGTGCTAACTGAGTTTTTTTCTTTGACAAGTTTGTGCTGTAATATAATGCTAAGATAAAAGGTAACAAAAAAATTTGTTAATGAATAATTTTAACGAATACTGTTGTTAGCAATCAACTGTTCACTGCTTATTATCAATATATTTTTTAAAATTTATAAGTTCCGTGGTATTGCTATATTCATCGGTTAAATGTGACAAGGAATAGGGGAGATGTATTCAAGTGTGATGTTGTGTTGCGTTGAATACAAAGATGCAAAGAGTCAACATTAAAATAGGCTCAATGTTGCAGATATGGCAATGTAGAAGGTATGGGGGCACAAGGCAAAATAGGAAAAAGTTGACGTAGTAAAGTACCCTATTATGGATAACATGGTAGAATAGAATAATACCTTAGAAAGTTTGGTTGTGTGTGGATAAGACCTGATGATGGCCTGGTAAGGTTAGTAGATCAGATGGAGTGTATTCCAATAGTTAGAGGTTGATGGGAACCTATAAAAAGTATAGGGAAAACGATTAAAATAAATTCAGATTTAAATGGTTTGTGATAGGAGACTGTGATGATGTATGATCCATATCTTCAACTCCATCTTTGTTGTTTATCATTTTACTAGACAAAGTTGGAAGATGATATTGTTGGAAATTTAAAGTTGAATGTTCCAAATTGGTATGTATGACCAACAAGGTCTATACTAAGAATGAAAATTTTGAATATCCAGATATCTTGTCTTGCATTTTAATATCCTATTGAGGGATAAGGTGGTTTGGGAGGAGGTACAGGTGGGTTGGAGGGATAAGGACTAACGAGTTGTACCTTCAACTCCCTCTCCCACTAAAATTTCTAACAATTAATCTCTAACATTTGTCTTTTTAAAAATCTTGATATCCTACGCTTTTTTAGTGTGTATGTGCCAATTTTCTCATAGAAACCTGGATTAAGCAGATTCTTCCACTAAACACATGAACCATATGACTTCTTGTTGTTTTAATTTGCTATATAGCTGAACTCAAACTTTTCATACATCTTGATATTTTCCTTTTCTTTTGTAATTGCTTTGAATCCTCCGATGGTTACCTAGACACATCTCAATATTTTTGCAATTATATAATTAATGTTTTACTATGTTTAGGTTAACAGGAAGGACCTTACTAACCTGAAGGTCTATGCCATTGATGTCGATGAAGCTGATGAGGTGATCAATCAATCATTTTCTATTGGTTTTAATGAGATTCTTGCAATTGTTGCTCCATTTATTTAAGGGCCCTGGCATTTTATTAACTTACTAATAATATGTAGCTTGATGATGCTCTAAGTGCGACAAAGTTACAAGATGGTCGAATTAAAATTTGGATACATGTTGCAGACGCAACGAGATATGTTCAACCTGGAAGTATTGTGGATAGGTATGTTATTGACGTTCAAAGAGACATTTTATTAGATGTTTGATGTCATGTTCTTCCTTAATGTCCTTAATGGCACACAGGGAGGCTATGAGAAGAGGAACTTCTGTTTTTTTGCCCACCGCTACATATCCTATGTTTCCAGAAAATCTTGCTATGGAAGGTATGAGTTTGAGACAAGGGGAGCTTTGTAATGCTGTAACTGTATCAGTTGTGCTGCATGACGATGGCAGGTAAACTTAAATTTGTCGATTGCATGTGGAAAAAATTCACTCAATAACACATTAGCACTATTAACATGAAAATCCACTCAACCTTGCTATGTTGCTTATATTAATATTATTTTAACTTGAAAGTGAGAAAATATGGAAAAACTAAACATTGTTTTTTATGATCCAAAAATGTATAGACATCGGTTACACTTTTATAGACTAATATAAATAAAGTAAACCCTATTAATAGTTATTCTAGAATTAAGGGAAATCTGAAAAACATGGAAATAAACCTATTGTAAAAACTAAGGAAGTATAGTAGTACAAACAAGCGGTCATCAGGAGACATGCAGAATTGATAAGATGGGGGTAATAGTATATGTATAATAGTCAAGAAAAATGCATTTGCTAGCACTACCTGACAATTTATCTAGTCCTGGAGTAAGATCTTATATAGACAAAATGGAGCCAGAGACACAAGGTGAAATAGTTTAAAGAGGCTCTCCTTGAAACAACCGGGGATGTGGCACTTCATCACTCTTTAGAGAATATGATGACATTCTGCTTATCAGATAATCATAAGTGATCAAAACAACACCTTAGAATCGTTCTTATATACAAAAAGAGTTGGTAGTAAAAGTGCAGAAAAATCAAGAGTACAAATAAGTTGATTGGCTGGAACTAAATTAAAGGATCAATCAGGCACAGAAGATCAAAATTTAAAGATAATGAAGGAAAGGGGTTGGCTTGACCAATGTCCACAACTTTTTCTTTAGAATCATCAGCAAGGGTGATGTGGTGTGAGTGCTTGTGTTGTAATATCGAGAAAAGTGAGGAACGTTTAGCTATGCGGAAGCACTAGAATCCAAGATCCAAGACCAAAAGGAATGGCAAGTAAGAGACAAACCCTAAAACTACATCACCTGTGAATACTACACCAGTTGAAGCTTGCTGAGCTGTCTTGGGTTAGAGATACTCTTCATGTTCAACGTTGGACAAATAGCTTCCAGTGCTTGCTACGATTGGTTTTTCAGAAGTAGATGAATAAGAGGAAGGAACATTTGCGGACTTCTTAGGGAGTTCAATCAATTGGTAAGTGGTAGCAGTTGTCTTGGATGTGTTGCATATGTTCAGTACAAGATCTATGTACAACTATTAAACAATAAACAACTTATTTTCATCTTAAGTACTAGTGCTTATTAATACAAGTGCTCATGCATAAGTTTACATAAGCGATTTCGATAGCAAACAATAAAATAACATTAAATTGATTTTGTATACACTATAAGCTGTTTTTATAATATATCTTGAAACAATTATGAAAATAAGTTGAAAAATGTTTATTGAAAATGTCATAAACTGTACTTATAAATTCTCCCAAATAGTTTCACAAAACTTATGTCAGTAGATAAGCTCATATAAGCTAATCCAAACAGGCCCTAAGTCTACAACCTCTTCTGCCATTACTTTGATCACAACTTCAACCTCCAAGGCATATTAGATGACAGAGTATTTTGAGCTTGGTTGAAAGATAGCCAACTGCTAACGTAGAAACTGGATAATGGGCACACATTAAGCAACCAATGAAATCTTTCGCTGTGGATACATTGAGAGTTGTCAAAATTTGATTTTGGATAGATTAAAAAATTTAGGTCATTAAGGACAGTGTAGTCAAGATAGAGTGCCGGATCATAAGATCTTATGTGCCAAGGATGCCTGAGAGTGCTACGATCAGAGAAAGATTGTTTTCGTCGCCGATGTGGTCAAGATTGTAAAAGAAAAGTGTTGGGCCTTATATCTGGGCCCAAATTAAAATTTTCATGTTGTTGTGTATGTGTGTGTATAAATATATATGAAATTACCATTTTTCCCTTCGGTAGGATCTTACGTGTCGTGCTAATGTTCCGAGTTTTACGATTTTTCACAAGCCGACCGATCCTACTTAAGTTCTCGTGCTTGACTACATTGATTAGGGATAAACATCATGCATACACTTCACGTTACTAAGCTTGTTCTCCATCTTGGTGAGATCAACACGATTAAAAATTAACTCGCCTCATAATTGGTGGAGTGTGCTCTGTTCAAATACTTTGGGAAGTCATGACCGGTCATATGAAGTGTAAACTGCACGTTAAATGCAAAACGTTGACTTCACACCATGAGTTTCCTTCTATATATCATAGAATTGGATAGGATAGGATGTCTTTTAAGTATGAAAGTGAAGCAATAATTAGATTTTACCAAGTCCACAAGATGTGAGCTCTGATACTAACTTTGCCAGAAGGAGTGAAATTTCTACCTAATTGCTTGAGAGATTCACTCCCAGCTCTGTAAATTTATAACCATATGTTACGATTTGAATCCCTTAACTATAAGGAATTTAAATCATCTTATACAGCAAGGAATGTTCCATAATTTAGTAATTACATAGAGAAAAGGTATACAAAGAAAGAAGGAAGAGGAGAATTATTGCGTACAGAAAATATATACAAGGAAAAGGAATATTTACACAGGATACAAGGAAAGTAGGAAATAATATAACTTTGAAAATCTCAACAATATTAACATCTATGATTATTAATTTTAGAGATGTGAATATATTAATGATATTCTTTGTGCATTTAATAGCATTGCGGAATGTTCAGTGTTCAACTCCGTGGTTAAACCAACATACATGCTAACATATGAGAGTGCATCAGAGTTGCTCTATTTGAACCTTGAGGAGGAGGTTGAACTTAAAATTTTGTCTGAGGCTGCAAATCTTCGGTTAAAATGGCGTCGCCAGCAGGTAGATTGTTTCTTTTTTAAATTTTGATCATAAATTTTATGTTTTTAGTGTACTTATGGTTTTTCTTCAGCTCTTTTTATAAAAGGAGGTGCTTCTTATGTCTGCTTCTTGGAACAAAGATAAATTATTTAATCACATTTGATAAGAACTTCTAGTTAACATCATCACTGATTCACAATTAATAGCTTTGCAGGTTTCATAACTGCCTAAATAAAGCATCACCTGTTACTTAAAACATCCAACAAGATTATTATTGAATTTTTCTAGGCCTCCAGGAGCGCTGGCCTATCCCCATGGATCTTAAAATTTTATTACTCTCGGATAAGTGATGAAAAATTGCATTTGTATTTTATATTTCTTTATGTTATTAAACAAAGCAATCACAATATTGTAAACTGATAGCGTGCTTTAATGGACACATGTTTATCTCTTTGTTTGCATTCACACAAATCACTTTAGATAGCTCCATAGTTAAAGCATCGAATGTGTACCGAGGCCGGGAGTTTTTTGAATTTAGAAATTTGAACCAAATTTGTGGAGTTAAATATTGTGAGAATTTATGGGGCTGTCTATTGAGTAATAGTTTTAGCTGAATGCTCGAGTATAAATATTACTTAGTAATTGACATCATGACTTATGGAATTAGCTATTTATTAGAAGAATATTTGAGTTAGCTGAAGTTATTGAGATTTATTAGCCTCTGACATTTTAGGATATCTTTCGATGCCTTTGTTAAGGGTGCAGTTGAGACAACAACAATAGAAAGTCGCATCAAAGTGTCTAAGCCAGAAGATCCAGAGCCATCAATAAACCTTTATGTGGAAAACCAGGCAGCCCCTGCAATGCGACTAGTCTTTGAGATGATGATACTTTGTGGCGAAGCTATTGCTACATTTGGATCTCGGAATAACATTCCTTTACCCTACCGGGGACAACCCCAATCAGATATAAATCTTTCTGAATTTTCCCATCTTCCAGAAGGGCCTGTTAGAAGCTTTGCCCTAATCAAGATAATGCGCGCAGCTGAACTTGATTTCAGGAAGCCAGCACGCCACGGGATTTTGGGAATCCCTGGCTATGTTCAGTTTACATCTCCCATCCGCAGATATTTGGACCTTGTTGCTCACTATCAGGTATATTGCTTTGAATTTTATAATTGCAAAAACAATAGATTACATGCCTTGATGCTTTTGGATGCCTGCTATGAAATTGTTTGGTAAATCAGCAAGAATCATCAAATTGATGGAAACTGGATTAAAAAATGTGAAACAAAGTGAAGCTTTTTAGTTCGCTTCACAAGGGACAGTATGCAGAATGGGACATTTTGGCATACCTGAATTGCCTATATGTTTCTGGAGGAATATAGCCATACAAAATCTAGTACCTATATTTCACTCATTTAACAATTTCTTTATAGGAATCCAATTACATAATTTCTTCTTTCCTTTTATCTTTCTTTTCCTTTGCTCTTTAGGATTTATATTTTGTCTCCATATTGTATTGTTTCTTTGCTCTCCATCATTAAGTCAGTATCCGAGTTCCTTAATTCTACATATTCAGGATAGCTCTTCAAATTATCCCATTTACTTTTCCTTTTAAATTTACCACATTCATGCTTCTTTAAATAAGTCACCAATAGTCTGAGAAATACATGCCCCGTGTTATTTATGTTGTGTAGAAACATTATTTGAGTTTATATTCATGCAGTGATTAGGACCTAGAAGACATGATTTATAGTTCCAATTATACCATACTTTAGTCTTTTATTGAATATATTGGCCGTCATACTCATACCAACACGTCTTATGCAATGTGATTAACTTCATCTTGGTATTTTCTTCTAATATGTTTTTCTGTCTGATTTGGTTGTGTCTGGAATGATCTTTTTCCTCAGCTAAAGGCATTTCTGAGAGGTGAGTCACCGCCTTTTACCTCTGGTAAACTTGAAGAGATAGCAGCCAATGTAAACGAGAAAGTTAAAGCAGCGAGGAAGCTCTGCAACAGCAGTCTCCGTTACTGGATATTAGAATATTTACGAAAACAACCAAAAGAGAGAAGATACCGTGCTTTGGTCCTTAAATTTTTGAAAGATCGGATTGCAGCTCTGTTATTGGTTGAGGTAAGCAGCAAATGGTTCCTACTATATAATTACAATTCCTATTATATTCATATTCGTAGGAGTAAGAATATTTACAATTCTTATGCTTTTTACTTAAGATCTAAGATACATTACATGACTGTGTTTAGATAACCTCGGTAATGCTCTTGCATTGTTTTTACACCATGCAACTGTGATATTGTATTGTTTTGAATCCTTAAGATGATTATCATTTGCAGGTTGGATTTCAAGCTACTGCTTGGGTCTCACTTGGAACACAGATAGGGGATGAAGTAATGGTTAAGGTTGAAGAATCACATCCACGCGATGATATTATTTATGTAAAGGAGATTGTAAGCCGATAACTTAATATATATGTTCTTGAAAGGTCCCTTTTCAATGTTCAACAGTTTGTTCAAAAGGCTAAGCTCAGTTCTATATTTATATCAACTAACACATGAACCACACTCTTTCCATTTGAGAGGATGGCCTTGTTGAATCCCACTCAGAATGGCTAGTTTGGTGCAACCCCGTCTCTTGCATGAAAGTGAGATCAAGCCTCACTTACCGAGTTTCAACATTTTAACATTTAAGTTGTTCAAATCTTGAAGAGCATATCTTGCAGGGAAGGACATGAATGTTTAGGCCTTTCATCATGCTGCCAAAGTTCATCATTATCTCCAAGTATGTAGTGAAAGAAAGTTAGCTGGTTTGCTCCCCGTCTGATAGCTTTGCTGTTATTATTGATTTGGTAAGATATTTCTGATTGAAGTGGTGGTAGTAATACATCACTAAAGTGAGCTTTTTCTCTCATCTTCTGCTGAAAATTCATGGCTGAGGGATTTTGTTTTTGTTAGATTTGTAAGATGGTAGTAGATAGCGGATTTCGAACCTTATCCCCCCTTATGACTCGGAACTTTTATATTTCACAGGAAAAATCTCAAAGCCACCTATTGTCTTTTATGTTATTAATTTACATTTGTCCGACATATGCCTGCTCTTTACAATTTGATACGAATATGCAGTTCATTTTTTTGCTGTTGTAATCTCAAAAACACTTGGTTCCATACAATTGGAAAAGTTCTAATGACCAAATGAAGAAGATACTCAAGTCAATCTTGTATGAAAATTCTAACTATGGAATGTGATAGAAATTGGCTTTTGGTACATTTTATTTTTGGTCTCTTTCAAAATCTTTCTTTTTTATAATACTCTTAAAAATGAAAATATGAATCATAATATTTATTTCCCTTTCTCCCACTTGCAACTCTAAAATTAATCCTAAAACAAATTTTTGATGATGAGTGCCACTTGGACTCATTGCTCTTAACTAGGCATAATTTAAGGGAATTGCATCTCTCACCTAAAGTGGTTATTAGATGCATTAAGTAGTTGATATACTAGTTGATATTGTAAGGATGACTGACACTTGTCAGCATCCCTAACCTGTTATAGCAGGTCACCCTCTTGTAATATAAAAGCAAGTTTGTTACACTTTGTAACTAACTTTTGATCAAATAAGAAATTGCAGAGACTCAATGAAGATCTCTTTCTCTCTTTCTATTATGGTATCAATAGACTAAGTCGTAGCCTTCTCGTTCTGTGGCCATGGTGTCTTCACCGTACACTGCTAGCTCCGCTTTCGATCGTGAAGATCCGTCACCGGCGAAGAGTTCACCGGTCGTTTCTGAGGATCTTCGTCGCTTCAATTTCTCTCTTAAGCTTTCGCAGAAGTTAGATGAGAAGAATTTTCATCTATGGCGGCAACAAGTTGAACCGTTCATCAACGCGCACGGACTCACTGAGTTCGTTGTTTGCACTCGCGTTCCGCCTCGTTTCCTTGATGATGAAGCTCGCAACTCTGGATCTGAGAATCCTACGTACTCCGCGTGGCTTCAGAAGGATCAAATGCTCCTCTCGTGGTTGCAATCCACGTTATCCAGTGAGATTCTTTCGCGTGTGTTAGGTTGCACTCACGCACATGAACTTTGGGATCGTCTCTTTCAGTACTTTCAGAAGCAAACACGTGCTCGTGCTCGTTAGTTACGAGTTGAACTTCGTGCAATGAAGCTTGAATTGCTCTCTGTTCAGGATTATCTTCTCAAGATTCGCATGATCGTTGATTCACTTGCTTTAATTGGTGATTCTCTTCCGGTCTCACATCACATAGATGTGATTCTTGAAGGTCTTCCCTCTGAATTTGCACCGGTTGTCTCTGTGATTGAAAGTAAGTTTGGAGTCATGGATATTGATGAAGTTGAGATACTTCTTGTTGTTCATGAACTTAGACTATCCAAGTTCAAGAAGGTTTCAGATGTTCCTTCCTTGAATCTTACTCAAGCTACATCTGAAGCTCCTCCATCAACTGATTCTACAGCTGTTGTTAGCACTGAAGCACCTCCTTCTCATACCACTCCCTCCACAGAACCAGATTACAACAATTTCAGAGGTGGTAGAACTGGTAGAGGAGGTGGACGCTTTGGCAGAGGTCGTGGTGGACGCAATTCATATGTCCAGTGTCAGGTTTGCTTCAAAGTAGGCCACACTGCTTTGAATTGTTGGCACAGGTACGATCAACAGTTCCAGCCTCAAGAGTCTGGTGGTTATCCTCAAGCTCAGCAGCCTCAGCAAGCTCCTATGCCTTGTACCTACTACACTCCAGCTGCACCTGTTGCTTGGGCCTCTCAGGCCTCTCATATTTGGACTAGAGCTCATGGACCTGCAAAAATGGCTGCTCCTATCATGCTTGCTCCTAGTACCTTTGTTGCTAATGCTGCTCCCTCAGGTTCCTCAGGTTGGTTCCCTGATTCAGGAGCCTCCTACCATGTTACTAGTGATGCCAAAAATCTGCAGCAACTTACTCCCTTTGAAGGCCATGAGTAAATCTTCATAGGGAATGGACAAGGTTTGCCCATTCAGTCAGCTGGTTCTAGCACTTTTCCTTCCCCTTATTAACCACACACAACTCTAACACTCAAGAATTTGTTGCTTGTCCCTTCTATTACTAAAAATCTCATGAGTGTTAGCAAGTTTTGTAGAGATAACAATGTGTATTTTCTGTTCAATGCTGACACTTGTTATGTTAAATCTCAGGTCACCAATGATGTGCTTCTTCAAGGTTCTTTTGGAAGTGATGGTCTCTATGAGTTTCCTAATGTTCAATTGTCCAATTCTGCCAAGTCAACTAGTCTTCTTCCTTGTTTTTCCAACAAATAAATCTGATGTACCTAGTACTAATTCTTCTAGTATAGAATCTAGTTTTCCAAATGTATGGCATCTTAGATTAGGGCATCCTAATCTTCAAACTCTGAAAATGGTTTTACAAAGTTGTAATATTCCATTTTCAAATAAAGATCATTCTTTGTTTTGTACTGCTTGTTGTATGGGTAAAGCACATCGTTTACACTCTGCTGCCTCACACACCACCTACACCACACCTCTTGAACTTGTTTACAGTGATTTGTGGGGACCCTCCCCTGGTCCTTCTGCTATGGGTTATCACTATTATATTTCCTTTGTTGATGCTTACTTAAAATTTACTTGGATCTACTTGCTTAAATCCAAGTCCGAGGCATTACCTATTTTCAAACAGTTCAAGACTATGGTTGAACTGCAACTTGGTTATCCTATTAAATCTGTTCAATCTGATTGGGGAGGAGATTTTATACCATTTACTGCCTATCTTACTGAGTTGGGCATTGTGCACAAGCTGATTTGTCCTCATACTCACCACCAAAATGGTGTTGTGGAGAGAAAACATAGGCATATAGTTGACCTTGGTCTCACTCTGCTCAGCCAGGCTTCTATTCCCATTTCCTACTGGGATTATGCCTTTACTACTGTTGTGTATCTTATAAACAGGTTGCCTTCTGCCTCTATTAACTTTCAGGTCCCTTTTCAACTTCTTTTCCATCTGTCCCCTAACTACAAATTTCTTAAAGTCTTTGGCTGTTCCTGTTTTCCCTTACTTAGGCCTTATAATTCTCACAAGTTGGACTTTAGGTCTCAAGAGTGCCTCTTACTTGGCTACTCCCCTTCTCACAAAGGATACAGATGCCTCTCCCCTACTGGTAGGTTATACATCTCTAAGGATGTAACCTTCAATGAGGCTAAATTTCCCTTCCATGATCTTTTTCCTAAGTCTGTTTCTACCATTTCTGCTCCTACTGGGGTTACTCTCTCTGCTCTTCCTTTTCACCATTCTACCCCTAATGTGGTTGCTTCCCTGCCTTCCAATGCATCCTCTAGTCACTCTTCTGAGTCTTCTGCTCCATTCCCTTCTTCTGGGCAGTCTCCCACTTCTTCTTTCTCTCAGAGTCAGTCTACATATAGTTCTACTCCTTCCTCTAGTAGTAGTGTTTCCTCTCAGTCTTCCTCTTCATCTGATAGTCCCAATGATATACCTCCTCTAGCTGTCCCTGCCCCTGTTATACCTGTCAATCAGCACAGCATGACCACTAGGGCCAAGTCAGGCTTTATTCAACCCAGATTACAACCAAAGCTGCTCTTGACACATATTGAGCCTAAAACTGTTAAGCAGGCCTTGTCCACTCCTCACTGGTATTCTGCTATGAAAGCAGAATATGATGCACTCCTTGCCAATAAGACATGGTCCCTTGTGCCTCTTCCTTCTAACAGACAGGCTATAGGGTGTAAATGGGTTTTCAGGATCAAAGAAAATCCTGATGGCAGTGTTAACAAGTTCAAAGCAAGGTTGGTGGCTAAGGGCTTTCACCAGCAGCAGGGCTTTGATTTCACATAAACTTTCTCTCCTGTGGTCAAACCTGTGACTGTCAGACTCATACTCACTGTTGCTCTCACTCATCACTGGCATATTAAGTAGCTTGATGTTAATAATGCATTCCTCAATGGTGTGTTGGCTGGGGAGGTTTACATGCAGCAGCCTCAAGGGTTTGCAGATAAAGACTCTACTCTTGTGTGCAAGTTAAATAAAGCTATCTATGGGCTAAAGCAAGCTTCTAGACAATGGTTTGAGAAGCTTCAACAGGCTCTTATTACTCTTCACTTTAAGCCTAGTAAGTGTGATCCTTCCTTGTTTACTTACTTGGCTAATGGTCATACCATATATCT
Source organism: Vicia villosa (assembly GCF_029867415.1). Classification (NCBI taxonomy): domain Eukaryota; kingdom Viridiplantae; phylum Streptophyta; class Magnoliopsida; order Fabales; family Fabaceae; genus Vicia; species Vicia villosa. Next base: position 244,259 of record NW_026705674.1, on the reverse strand, counting down.
CCTTGTCTATGTTGATGATATAATCATCACTGGTAGCTCAGAGTCTCTTATTTCCTCTATAGTATCTCAGTTGAATCAGGCTTTCTCCCTTAAGTTCTTGGGTGATTTGGACTACTTCCTTGGCATTGAAGTTAAACCTGCAACCAATGGTTCCTTGCTTCTTACTCAGTCCAAGTACATTAGAGATTTGCTTCAAAGAACAAATATGTTAGAAGCTTCTCTTGTGAACACTCCTATGCAGCCCACCTGTAAACTCACCAAAACTGGGTCTGCTGCTCTCTCTGATCCTTTCTTCTACAAGTCTGTTGTAGGTGCTTTACAGTATGCCACAATCACAAGACCTGAACTTGCTTATGCAGTCAACAAAGTGTGTCAATTTATGTCTCATCCCTTGGAGGCTCACTGGGTTGCTGTTAAAAGAATATTAAGGTACCTCAAGGGCACCATTAGTCATGGACTGTGCCTTTCTCCTCTATCTCCTTCTGTTCCTCCTACTCTTAAAGTCTTTTGTGATGCTGATTGGGCCTCTGATCCTGATGATAGAAGAAGTACTTCAGGTGCAGTTATATATTTTGGTGATAACCTTATTACATGGTGGTCTAAAAAGCAACTGGTTGTGGCTCGATCTAGCACAAAATCTGAGTATAGATCTCTTGCCCTTGCAACTGCTGACTTGCTTTGGATTCAAACCTTGTTGCAGGAACTTCACATAGCCACTAAGCCACCTGTTGTGCTCTGTGATAACCTCTCTGCTGTTCTGCTTGCTCATAACCCTGTTCTGCATTCCAAGACAAAGCATATGGAGATTGACTTGTTCTTTGTCAGGGAGAAGGTCTTAGCCAAGAGGATTTCTGTTCTTCACATTCCTGGAACTGATCAGATTGCTGATGTCCTTACAAAACCAAAACCTCTAGCATCTACAAAGTTTTTGGAGCTTAGACACAAACTCAGAGTTGTTACCACCTCCTGAGTGTGTGTGTGTGGGGGGGGGGGGGGTATTAGATGCATTAAGGAGTTGTTGATATACTAGTTGATATTGTAAGGATGACTGACACCTGTCAGCATCCCTAACCTGTTATAGCAGGTCACCCTCTTGTAATATAAAAGCAAGTTTGTTACACTTTGTAACTAACTTTTGATCAAATAAGAAATTGCAGAGACTCAATGAAGATCTCTTTCTCTCTTTCTATTAGTGGTCAAGGAAATTCAAAAAAATGGTCCTTTAAAATTTAGAAGTGCATTTAAGAACACAATTTACAATTTTTTTACACCATGCCTTGCGGTCTTAAGATGATTCTTTAGAAGCAAGAACAATGTGGGAATCTTAATTTGGTTTGAATTCTTGAATGCTAGATTACTAAGGTTCCATTTTCGCAAGTGATGACATCCACTTAGGTTTTATAAAGATTCTTATGATTAGATGTTAGGTTTTACTTCTCATTCTAAGGCTAATTGATGTATGTTTTGATATAGCATGGTGAGTGAAAGTCAGGAAGAGAGATGTGAGAATTCAAGTTGACTATTATATACAGGAAGGAGATAAGGTACTGGTGTGTTATGAGGTGTAATGGTTGTTACGGTCAGCTCATAGTAAGCTTTGCGATTTTGTACCAGGAAGAAATTCTATGCAGGGGACACTACAAGAAAAGTGTTTTTTAGCTTCAAATATTTCGGTGTCGGCCCTAATACCGACACTAATAGCATCAGTTTTACGTTATAAAGGTAGAATCTAACTAATTTATTATTTAATTTTAATTTTTTAACATAACTTTAATAATAGCGTCTGTTAAAGAAAATTCTCTCATTGGTTTACTTCTTCAAACCCGATTTTAGGTGGAGGGGTTGTAGGGTCTGTTGCTATCTCAAACAGGAAAAGGATATTAGTGATTTTAGGTGGAAGGGTTGTAGGGTCTGTTGCTATTCAGATTGCAGGAGCTGATGTTTCTTCTGTACAACTACTTATGGACCTCAAAGTGTTAGACAAATGTCAGTAGCCGCGATGCTGAGAAAATTATTGATTATCTTTCTAAGGTGGTTTTAAATTTTCATTTTTATTATATTTCAAAACATTAATTTAGATATTAGGGTTTCAAAAATGGTTTGGGACTGCGAATATGGTCGCGATAAAACGGTATTGGTAGGTGTCGATACCAATATATTTATTCATTATTTTTATGTTGAAGAACAAATTATGGTTAATTCACATGACAACAACCTCAATCAGTATTGCGAAATTTGAACCGATCAAAATTGCGAAAGCCTTTACATGACCGTAGTGCGACCACTAATGAACAGGTAACTTCAAGCACAAGAGAGAGGTGAGTTGTGATATTTAAAATTCGCGGTTTAATTTTGTAATTTTCTTGATTAAACTTGAAATAGTGTTAGTAATTTCTTGAGAATAACAAAGAGGATAAATGTTAGAGAGATTACACCTGATATTTGTAAGTGCATGCACACCTCACAAAAGTGTTTTGAATGATGTCAAATACTCAAAGACGGAAAATCTCACACAAAACAATTAAAGAAATCACAAAGCTAATATTTGGGATTTTCTCATTAGCGCAGGTCGACTCACAACAAGTATAGGTCGACACACAGAGTCAAGAATAGCAAGTCTGCAATTCTGGACAGTTTAGGTCGACTCACAAAAAACATAGGTCGATGCACATAACTGAAGAATAACAAGTCTGTAATTTTGGACAGTTTAGGTCGACTCACAGAAATCATAGGTCGACGCACACAAGTGATGAAAAGCAACCTTCATCTCTGCTCAATTTAGGTCGACTAACTGGCTTCACCAGGTCGACCTCCAACAGACTGAAAGACAAGCTCACTTCACTGATACATTTAGGTCGACTCATTATTTCCACCAGGTTGACCTATCAAGCTCTGGTCGACGCACATCTAGCTTGGATCGACACATACTGAACCATGAATCAGATAACACTCTCTGCATCAGTTAGGTCGACACATCACGCGCATAAATTGAATTTTTGGGCATCTGATTGTAGCTTCAGCTTAACATTCACACACTCATATATATACTTTTCTGCACAACATTCACAAGCAACATTGAAACTTGAAAGATACACAAGTCTTCTCGTCTTCATTATTCTTCCTACTCGAACACAACTATACATAATCATTTTTGTGTTGTGGGTACATGTTCAAGTCTGATAACGTCCATGGATAGGAATTGAGTATTCCTTGGGGTGAAGATTGTGGGAATTTCTCTATATAAACCCTTTGGGGTTTGGTCCTCCAAGATCAAGGTGATTTGGAGGTTTTTGACAAGAGGCTTCGCAAAGGATTCAGTCGAGTGTAGGTCTTAAAGAACAAGGGTTCGTTCAAGAAAGTCACGGTAGCCGGAGGATCGAAGGAAGCTCTTGGGTCGACTTGATCCTGCTTAAGATCAAGGGGAGAGAAGATAAAGAATCAACATATAATTGGTTTTGTTTTGTTAATTTCTTTAATCTTCTCTTGTAATAACATTTGCAAATTGATAAATGAAAACTGTCTCAATTCTCGTTTGAAATTGGGGGCAGACGTAGTCGTAGCAAGGACGATCGGCGAACTGCCTAAACAAATCTTGTGTTCTCTTTTTCTTAGTTTCTGCATTGCATGTTATTGATTTTGGTTGTTAATTGTTAATTTGAAAATTGATCCAAGAGTAGAATTGTGATACGGAAACGTTTAGACTACTGAATTATAACCCTTGATTGCAATCAAAGTTATTCAATTCACTAATCTTGAATCTCCTTAACAAGTTAACAAAGCACACCAAGTGTTTGTTGTTTTGTCTTAGTGCAAATACATTTGCTGCACACTAGCTGTTTGATAAATAGCCTTAGAAATTTATCAAACCATTATCTCATTGGAAGTAGGCTATCAAGTATATCATATTCAAATGGTTAAAGTTTTTGAAAAGTAATTGATTCTTTTATACTCTTGAGCACATAAATTATCTTCGCATTTGTATAGCATATCTGATTCTACCAATAGCGGCTTGAAATAAACGAGAGTCGATTCCAAGATGCTTCCGATACGCAATTTTTTTTTTTAAAAACATCGCAGAAAATTCTGTTGATCCATTCACTCTCCTCTAAATCACTACCCTATCCTCTAACAATATTAATACAGGTTCGACGTGACTATTGGCCTACTTATATCCCCAATAAATCTTCTTGAGGTTTTGACTATAAACTTTGAGCTTTTATAGGTTAATGGCCACAAACCTTAATACAATATAATCTTGAGATTTTACAAGTTTATACCCAATCAAAGATAGCTTTTACCCCAAACTAAGCTAACGATCCATTTAGATAATTTCAGACTTATCTCAAAAACCAAACATAACCTTTTCCAACTAAGTTCAAAAAACCAAATCATAGATTTTACGAATGGTTTATTTCACAAACCAACTCAATTTCTCATGAGTATCACACTCATAAGAATTAAAACAATGGCTCGAACATACAATATTTTCCTCACAAGTAAAGTTTCACTCAAAAGCACTAAGTCAAGCTAAATGAAACAAAACTATTTCTAGATAGATAAGGAGAAAAATAGAGAGATAAAATCCACAAAAAATGTAAAGCTTTAGAATACCGGGTTAAATAAAGAGAGGGTGAGCTTCCTTTATATTGAAGAAGGAAAAACAAGAAATTGGAATGATTCATGGACGAAATCGATGAGTCAATCGAACGGTATCTTGTTGTTGGCGCACTAAAGCGACAACCAAAATATTGGAAGTATTTGGGGTTTTATCGTATCCACAGGGAATGGTGTGAGGGAAAGAATTCCATTCAATAGTTTTCGCATTTCTAAGCTTAAGTTAAAATGGGTTAAAACTAAAAAGGTATAAACAGGAAACTGAATACATTTTCAGGAAGAAAACTTATTAGGCATGAATATACACTACTCGTCACAAACTTAAGCCTATCGATTAGTTGTACACAAGTAACAATACTTGTCAAAATTATCACGTATCTCTCACATCAGTGTTCATTTTTACAACACCTATGAGACGTATTACAACCAAGGTTATGTCTAACGCAAAGTTACGAGAACAATCATATTCTCGTGTCGACGATCTCTGGCGCGAAACAACAACACGAAAGTCTTAAGCTTTGATACACAAGTGATTGTTAGCTCTAAACCTATCTCTAGAATCTAGAAACTAACAAATATCCATCCTCAATCAAGATTTGTGAGGTATATTTTTATAACATCACAAATCCAAACATAAATCCGAAAAGATTAAGGAAGACATCAAGATTGATTTGTAAAGCAAGTTTTATACAACAACATGATCAACAAATATACATATGTTCAGAGTAAATATACAAACAAACCAAACAAAAGAGAAATTCATAGAGAAAAGGACAGGAAAACCAAACATCTCAGGGGTTGTCAGCTCTGATTGACGAGAAAACTACCTCTAATCATCCACATGCAAGACCCAATTGTTGTTTTCTATCTAATCCTAACCTAAGAATAAAATTGATGGAGTTGAAACAAATATTCCCCAAAACCATTACCTAGAAAATGGCTGAAATGAAAAGTATATACACAAAATTTATGCAGCCGCGCTAAGCGGGCTCAATGTGCTTAGCGGGCTGCCACTTATTTAAAATATATGGGGTGGTAAAAGTGACAGTGCTCAGCGGACTTAACGCGCTTAGCAGGATCAGAAACTTAGTTTTTCCTTTGCCAAAAAAGCTGTACCACGGTGAGAAATGGGCTTAGCGGGCTCAGATATTATTTTCTTCCAAAATCGCGTATTTGAAGTCGTGCCTTCGACAATTTATTGCTCAATGCTCCAAACATGCACCAATACCTATAAAATGAATGAAAAACTATCAAACGGTACATAATTGACTCGAAAACACAAATTATACATATTTACACAAAAGTTGGGATTTATTAAAAAAAAACTATATAGTTAAATAACTACAAATTTGCACTTATCAAACTCTCCCCAACTTAAACTTGTTTGTCGTCAAACAAAAATCAATCAACTTAAAGAACAAAAATAGTCAACCAAGAAATCACAAATCACCAAGTTTCAAAAAACAAAAACAAATGCATGGGTCAACAAAAACGTACAAGCAAAAGAATGCTTACCACAATCATACAACGACAACCTGAAAACGAAAGTACTCATAAGTACACTGATCATACCAAACAATCTAAAACAACACAAGCTCAATCATGAATCACACATAGCAAAAATTCATCAAGGGATGAAAAACACACAAAATTGAGGGACTTTGACACTCATCCAACAATCTTGCAAACAAAAGGATAAATTATGCATTCATCGAAAAACTCATATTGAAAACACAAAAACAAGAATCACATGGGCTTTTCAAGTTTGTAATGTGGCTTGGATAACAAACAAGGGGTATTTTTTAAAGGTAATTGAAATAATAACTTGCCTAAACCTAAGAGAGTGATCAATCCACAAAGTTTCAAGCACCAAAATTTCAATCAAACTTCTTCTACAATCCCAAGTGTTACACCAAACACAATACTTATTAAGCACAATTATTTGATACTTATTTTTTCTTTTTCAAATCCTTTACATTTTTTTTCTTTTCATTTTTTCTTTCTTTTTCTTTTCTTCTCAACCTCACAGCAACCAACCAATAATCAAACAACATTTTTTTACCCAACTTGAATTCAATCAACATCATAATATGAATACTCCCTACTTTCTAAGGCAAGGTAAAATTTTAAATCATAAATCATGGTTGAGGGTTCAGAAAAACAAAGATAAAAATCTATACAAAAAAGAAAACTAAATACTCATATGCAAGCATCAAGTTCAATTAACATGGATATTGATAAAAAGTCTCAAAAGAGGTTACAAATGCTCACACACTCACAGGTAAATTTACTATTTGGTCAAGGTGGTTGTGTTCAAAATGAAACAAAATGTCTTGATTCTTTTTATGCTTTCATACAATTAACAAAAATAAAAGATTAAACATAATAAAATCTAGTTAAAACAAAGATTTTTGGTCTCCTGCATATAGTAAACAATGGAAAGTTTCCTCACATTTGAGGTGTGAGAACTAAGGTGATTCAATCAACAAGCAAGTAATGTAAAAGAATGAATGTCATGATAATTGTACAAATGATAAGTTTCCTAATCATGTTATGCTATAGAAAACGATAAACAAGTACCTTGCATGAAACAACTTCAAAAATATCATTACCATACATCCGCAAGTTGAAACAACCAAACTTAGAAAATCACCTAAAAAATCTTCAAGTTAACGAACCAAAATTGGAGTCCAAACAACAAACAAAAGAAGTAGAAAATAATACCATTATTTAATACTAAATAGCCTTGATGAAAGTGAGAAAAAGGAGGGCCAAGTGAAGCAAAAATTCCACTAGCACAAAACAAAGAGGCGTAAAATTCTTGAGCACACTAAGCGGGTGCAGGCCGCGCTTAGCAGTATCAGGAAAACGCAGAAAAATCAAAAATACATTTGATCTTTCAGCCAACCTCCACTAATCACCTACACTAACTCAATTACAAAATGTACAACCGTTGGGGTGCCTCCCAACAAGCGCTTGTTTGACGTCGTTAGCTGAACGCCTTTATTGTTTTTTTGCTTAACAAGTAACCTCATTTCGACATGCCAATGCTTTCGCCTCAAGCGCAAACCTAAAGAAAAAGCCCTAATCAAACACTTAATAAACGTTACGAAAACTAGAAAATTTACAACAACACTTGAATAGATGATACAAAACACATATTTACACACACTTGAACACACCATATATAACAAGGGTAGAAAACAAACACAACTAACAAAAAATTACACATTAAAACAAACTACTATAAACATACTAAAAGACCGCGTGAAATTGTATACGCAAGTTAAGAAGTGAAGAATGAAATTTCATAACTGGTCCAATTTCAACTTATTTAGCAAACATTCACCACACTACGTACCTATACTAATATGTAAATATATACAAGTAAAACTATACAAGTGAAAATATACAATATATACAAAGCTCAAAACCATAGAAACTATTGCGATGCAATTCAATATCAAAACACCGATTTGCGACAACAGTGCAATTTTGTTGATACAGTAAAGCGGAAAAAACAATATTGGAAGTATTAAGGGTTTTATCGTATCCACATGGAATGGTGAGAGGAAAAGAATGCCATTCAACAATTTCCGCATTTCTGAAATTCTGGTATAGCAGATTCTAGATGTCCCATGACATGTTGGGAGATCTGTTCTGATGTAACATACAAGCAAGGTATAAAAAATTAACATTGGTACTGAAATTTAAACAACATACAAATTTGTTTACCCAGTTTGATGTACAACAACATCTACTCTAGGGGCTACCAAAACAGGAAAGAAATCCACTATTAGTAGTATCAATTCAAAATACTATGCAACATCCACCTAAGAACTTCCGGTTTACTGACTTCTCACTTAATCCCTACCCAGTGCAACATCCACCTAAGAAATTCCTAGATAACATAAACCCCTCTCACTTCCAACCACCGCAATGATGTCTCACAGTAACAAAACACGTTACCGGTATTGAAGACCCTTTGCCTCACTCTTCAATTACAAGCGACACATGATTAAAAACATCTTAATAAAAAATACTCGATCTTGCTTAAAAGATTTGATCGAGAACAATAGCTTGAAACACAAGCAACACACACTTAGATAACTGTATCAATGATACCTAAGTGAAATACATACATTCAATACTTTACAGCTTATGAATGCACAATAATCAACTCTATGCTTCACAACTTAAGAGAGATAATAGAACCTTACAACTCAAGGAACACATTCCAACTCATATGTCGAGTGGATTGTTAAACAACCAACCCTCATAGAGAGTGGTACAAACGACAAAGCCTTAGTACTTATACATCTTAGACCTGTGTCTTTTCTAGGTTACCATGCTTCTATTTATAACCTTTTCCCAATTGGAATCGGGCTTCTAAATCACAACATATTAGCTGCTACAAATCTGCAAAAGATTCTGCATAAAAATAGGACTTTAATCAAATCTTCCTAAATTATCTCCATAATTAGAAAGTGATTATTCTCCTTGATTCTGACTAGAATCTTTCATACCTATCAATCAGTGCCACATAGACCCGCGTGATATTCCCAAAATATTATGTATCTGTTGAATCTTGACTTGATGTAATCATCCCATTTCATAATAACCCTGATGTGGAATGACTTATTCATAGGACATATTGTTTGACATGTTGCTCCAAATGATGAAACATTCATCTCAACATGTTCCTTCGTACCATACACCACTTGTTTAACCTGTTATTTTTACCAAGATAATATATCCTATTTATCATAGTGCTGCAATATTTGTTTACTAAAATTCATGCCAATCATAAAACAAGAAAACAATCAATATCCTCATTTGGCACCATTTGGCTAAAACAAATATACATAATGATACAACTCAGAATTACAAAACAAAAAAAAACTACAAACATCAGCAGAACATCTTGTTTGATATTTTCTTTACTCCATTTTAAATGAGCTCCATTGCAGCATTTGATGCACATGAGGAGAACAACCTGAGATCCAAAATCTTTATCTTTATACAACAAATCCTCTTTCATCTTCAGGAGAATCAATCCATTATGGCAAAGCATCCTTTTTATCTTAGGATAATGGTTGGTTCTCAATCCCAGAAACATTCACCACAAGCTGAGGTAGCTCCCCATTAACCAGAAACATTCCTCGCAGGGAGCAGCCAAACACCAACTTGCAGTCTCTAGAGGAAAACTCAGAAGACCTCATTGTTACTCCTGGGTAACTCATAACACAAGTCAAAATTGTGTTCATAACTCAGATCATAATACATAAAAAGGAAGAAAGATCGAACCCAGAAACCCGAATTAGTAGGAAGATAACATTTCTCTCCTCCTTTTTGGACAAAAATTGACAACCAATGACCTCATAGGACCAAACCCAAAGTGTACCCATCCACACTTGGGCGAAACCCATGAAAACAAAGAAGGGATAGCTACCACTGAATGCACACGGTAGAGAAGTGCCCTGTTTAAATAGTCCAGAATAGCTCTTAGGGAATAACGATCTTTGTCAACGAGAACATTATTTGATAAAGATAACTATACAATTCAAGATGCACCATCCAAACCCGTTTTGAATGTCTTGAATGTCATTTGACTGATTTTCCTGAGCGCAACTTTCAATAAACGCGCATGCAAAACATGTTTTACATTTCCTCTTAACGTGTACTAAAAATGATGTCCACATTGCTCTCTTGATGTACACAATAGAAACATGTCCTGCATAATGTTCTGATATCTGGTCAGACATTGTAGGATATCTTCACATGGTCTTCCATACTCTCATTATAGCATCTGGTACTCAATAGAGATATACACACAGTCCTTTGTATATTCTAGACTTAATCATCTTGCTCTTTACGACCAAGACTACATCCAGCTGCTTAATGTCTTAATAGGTTATTTGAAATTACTTCCTCATAATGCCACTTCGCCAAATTTAATCAAAATAGAACCAATACACTAGCTAATCACAAGCAACTACTCTGCTATCCCTATCATGGACAACCATTTCCTCTGTCAAACACCGCTTGACCATTAGACGAGCTTATGTGAAACTATTCACTTTCTCATAATGAAGGGCTATATTTTCACTAAACCCTTGAGACCAAATTCAACCTTCAAACTCCTCTAATAAATGTCCTGGAAATTTTACACACATTGTCATAAGAGAACCATTTGAGAGGTTAAGATGTCATGCACCATTGGTTTGACTCTACCATCCCAATTACATGCTGATCAGATCACGTTGTCTGACAACACTCTTTTGCCCTTACATCCACTAGTAGTTGCTGATACTAATGGAGTCTTTAATAAGGTAGTGCTTCAATGACCAGTTATACTATTGTAGACAAAATTAGAAACTAATAAGTCTAATCCAAATATTCAGAAGAGCCTCTTCTGACAACTGAGCATCATATTCCTCCCATAATTCCAAGCAACTTCAAGCATGAAGTTACAACATCATGAGGGGACATCAGCTTCTGGTTGTACTCATCATCAAAAGGACTTGTCATGATTTTGAAGTCCTTTCTCATACAGGAAGATCTCAAAAGACCATATCTACAATAACTACCACACACCAGAGAACCATGGAGAAAAATAAACTCTCATATATTTTTTGAAATAAGGAGTTTAGAAAATAGATTTGCATCCACATTTAATAAATACCCAGCTCCCGACAAGGTCTTTATCATCAGTAACATTCACATCTTTAATAACTTCTTCTTGCATACACACAATTTTCCTGTCTGACTTTGAGGTGTCGGATACAACCCTGAGGCATCGAAAGACGAGATTCCTTATAATTACCATACCATGATCACACTTTCTATTCCTTCCTCATTCTTAAAGACAAATGAATGCCCTTCAATCCTCTTGTAAGAACCATAATCCTTTGGTCCCTAACAGGATTACAAACTCCTTCTTTTTTCCATACACACTTCTACAATGCTCATACTAGGAGATTTGGATGATCCTTTAGCACAATATCAATCACTTAGGTCGATACATCTCCATGATAGACAAACCCTTGGATGTATCATCCAATCCATCAGAACCAGAGTTCCATGTTCTCATAGACTTGAAAGGTGATATCAAGTTTGAGTAAACAACCTCCATCCTGTTTGAGAGACACATCAATCAACCATATTGAGATAGATTCTCAATTACACTGATGTATAGACATTATCTTTGATATCTCTTCAAGAATCTCCAACTTCAGATCAAGAATTCTTCTTCACCAACTGCTAGGAATACCTTGAGAATCAATCATTCTCCCCCTTAATAGCAATACAAAATGTGGTTAGTGCATATCCATACAATATTCTCTCTGTTCCAACACCATCAGAACATGTTTTAAATGAACAAGATCACAACCGACTCTTTTGATCTTTCAGATGACAAAGACAATACCCTTGATATATGACCTTGACTTTCATACTCAATAAATCTGGCTGAGATACTAACTTGGATCAGAATATAACTAAACCACGAAGTAACCAATAGGTTGATCATCATTAAACCAACCTTCCTATCTAAGACATGTTTTCTGAATAAAGCATCTTAGATATATATCCCAGATGCATCCTCTTCCAAAACATGAATAGGTTCCAAACATATGTGTCCATTACAAATTTGTTTAGTACCTAGAGCATCAATTAAGAAATAGGGATATCCACACTTGCTGACATGATATCCCAACATCTGATTGGATACCAGCTCCATTCTCATGGAACTCAAGGTTGAGCTTGGTTATGAAGTCATTACTGCTCACAGAAAATCAAAGCAGTCCTTGATCACCTTCAAGGTATTTAACAATAGTCCAAGCCCCAGATACACCAACAACAGAAAGACTGGAAGTCTCTTTCCTAATAAGGTCAAGAAATTGGAAGACTATTATAGAGGCCAAAATAAATGGCTCAAATCATTGTTCCAAGGTCTATTATGATCTTGTCAGACTTTCTAAACAATATATCAACCATACACTAAAGTGCCTTTATGAGTGGACTTGAGAGATAAAACTCAAGTATCTTTGGCAACATTTCAGTTTTGCATATATCCCATCACCATAGGATAAACCTGATGAGAAGATCAAACCCTAAAGTCATTTCCATCTTTCTATTTCAAGAGCTAATCACTAAGGGTCTCAACATTAGAGACAAGGAATACCCAAGTTTACATCAGATAGCATGCAGCAAAACACACTACAAAGCTCCTCAACATACTTCAGGAACGGTGCAACAATCTTTGAACACCACACATTAGGTGCCAAAAGATCAACATCAATTTGAAAATAAATCAAACCTAAAACAACAACTCTTCACCAAGAATGCAAAACGGATAGCATCAATAAGGTTCAGGACATCTCCGTGTCACAAATAGTCCATCCTCCACTTCAAGGGACCATTTAAACGACAATATGAACTTATGCAAGCTCAAACCTTCTTCCCGTAGACACATTATTCCTTGCCTATGAACCAGAAAGTATCTTTTCTAGGATCTCACCCAGAGCAGAATAGGATGCCTGCTCTGATACCAATTTAAATTCTGGTAAATCAGATTTCAGATGTCCTATGACATGTTGGGACATATGCTCTGATGTAACATACAAGCAAGGTATAAACAATTAACATTGGTACTAAAAAGTAAACAACACACAAAATTGTTTACCCAGTTCGATGTACAACAACATCTACTATGGGGGCTACCATGCCAGGAAAGAAATCCACTATTAGCAGTATCAATTCAAAGTATTATGCAAACAACCTCCGACTCACACGTAAACAACCTCTAGTGTACTGACTTCTTACTTAATCCCTATCCAGTGAAACTTCTACCTAAGAACTTTCAAGATAAGGGAAACTCCTCTCACTTCCAACCACCGCAATGATATCTCACAGTAACAAAACATGTTACCGGTATTGACGACCCTTTGCCTCACTCTTCAATTACAAGAGACACATGATTAAAAACATCTTAATTAAAAATACTCGATCTTGCTTAAAATCTTTGATCAAGAACAATAGCTTGAAACACAAGCAACACACACTTAGATAATTGTATCAATGATACATAAGTGACTCACATACATTCAATACTTCATAACTTATGAATGCACAATAATCAACTCTATGCTTCACAACTTAAGATAGATAATAGAACCTTACAACTCAAGGAAAAAATTCCCACTTACATGTTGAGTGGATTACAAAACAACCAACCCTCATAGAGAGTGGTACAAACGATAAAGCCCTAGTATTTATACAACTTGGACCCGTGTCTTTTCAAGGTTACAATGCTTATATTTATAACCTTTTCCCAACTGGATTTGGGCTTTTAAATCATAACATATCAGCTGCTACAAATTTGCAAAAGATTCTGCATAAAAATAGATCTTCAATCAAATTTCCTAAATTTACCCCATAATTAGAAAGTGATTATTCTCCTTGATTCTGACTTGAATCTTCCAGACCTATCAATCAGCGCCACATAAAACCGCGTAATATTCCCAGAATATTCTGTATATGTTGAATCTTAACTTGATCCAATCAATCCAGTCCAGAACAGCCACGATGTCGAATGACTACTGCATAGGACATCTTGTCTGACATGTTGCTCCAGATGATGAAACATTCATCTCAACATGTTCCTTCGTACCATAGGACACTTGTTTAACCTGTTCTTTTTACCAATATAATATATCCTATTTATAATAGTCCTGAAATATTTGTTTTACTAAAATTAATGCCAATCCTAAAACAAAAGAACTATCAATTTTTGAGCTTAGGTTAAAATGGGTTTAAACTAAAAAGGTATAAACAAGAAAATAAATACATTCTTCAGGAGGAAAAATTATCAGGCATGAATATACACTACTCGCCACAAACTTAAACTTATTGACCAACTGCATTCAACCTACAATACTCGTCAAAATCATCATGTCTCTCTCACATCAGTGTCCATTTTTGCACAATTTGTTTTTTAAGTCTGTTGTTCTATTAGAAGATGTCATAACATTTGTCCTGACATTGAATTTGTTTTAGAACATTCGTTTTTATAAAGTACTAGAATTTAGATTGGCATCAATAGCAGGCACCCTGTTTTAATTATTGGGTGAGATTCAAGAGATAATTTTATGGTACTATGGATAAAGAAGGAGGATACAACAATAGACCACCTCTATTGGATGGATCAAACCATGACTGGTGGAATTTTAGATTGGCGGCCTTTCTGAAATCTATGGACCTCAAGGCTTAGAAGGCTGTTTTTGAAAGGATGGGAGCATCCTGTTAACAAGGACAAGGAAGGTAATATTTCCTTGAAGCCAGAGGAAGATTGGAGTGATGATGATGAGAAAGGTGATGTTGGAAACTCCAAGGATTTGAATGCTTTATTCAATGGAGTGGATAAGAATGTTTTAATGTTAATTAATACATGTACAAAAGCCAATGATGCTTGGTAAATCCTTAGAACAACTTATGGAGGTACCTCTAAAGTGAAGATTTCAAGACTTCATCTTCTTACTACCAAATTTAAAAATTTGAAGATAAATGATGATGAGACAATTCGAGATTATCATATGAAAATGATTGAAATTGCTACTGCATCAAGTGCCTTGGGAGAGAAGATATTAGAAGACAAGATAGTTAGGAAGATTCTTAGGTCTTTACCTAAAATATTTGATGTGAAGGTCACAACTATTGAGGACAAAGGACAAGACCAATCGAAGCAAAGGAATTCAATGTTATGAATGTGAAGGTTATGGTCATATTAATCCAAAATGTTCTACTTACCTCAAGAAGTAGGAAAAAAGGATTTGTTATCTCGTGGTCTGATGATGATTCCGGAGATGAAGACAATAATGAGACCACCAAACTAGTGTTGGCAGTGTATAGAAGATGGGCAGATGAAGTGGAAGCCTATGATGAGAGTATCCTCTATGAAGATCTGGATGTATCCTGTGAGGATATGTGTGAAAGGTGTGAAGAAAGTCTCAAGATTGTAGAAGAATAGAGAAAAACCATAGCTGAGTTGGAGAATGACAAACAAAAGCTTTCATGTTCTATTTCACATCTTCAAAGTCAGGTAACTCTCTTAAATTCTAGGCTTAACAATTTGTTAGACTACTCTAAAGATAGAGCTGATGCTACAAGAGATGATATTGGAATAGTTTGTCAACCTAATAACAAACAAATAAAAATGTCTTAAGAAGAATGCCTCCCTCCTGAAAAGAGAAGAATTTTTAACATGTCCAACAACATGTTACAACATCCTGGTAGACATGTTAAAGCATTATCCAAATCTCATTCATCAAATGGATATGTCATTATTATGGTGAGCATATGGTCATATAAAGCCTTTCTGCTATAAAATGTTCGGAGATAAAAAATCTTCAATTCATCCTAAGGCTGATCAGGTGAACAAAAAAGGGAGTGTTGAAAATAGGGATCTTAACCTTATTTCTCATACTTCCCTGGGAAACTATAATGGTGAAGACCGGTACTTTGATAGTGGGTGCTCTAGACACATGACATGAATTCAGGAATTGTTGGTGAATATCAGGCCCCATCCCTCAGGTTCTGTCAGGTTTGGTGATGGATTTCAAGGTGAGATAAAAGGAGTTGGAAAATTGACGTGTGTTGGTTCCCCGAGCCTTGAAAATGTTATATTTTTAAAGGGATTAACTGCTAATCTCATTAGCATTAGTCAACTATGTGATCAAGGTTTGTTAGTTTACTTCTCAAAGTCTGAATGTCTATTCAAAGAAAAGAAGGATATTGTTCTCATGAAGGGCATTAGATCCAAGGACAACTGTTATTTGTGGGAATCTCAAGTTACTGCATACTCCTTCACTTGTCTGATAACCAATGAAGATGAAGTAAAACTATGGCACCAAAATCTTGGACATCTTAGTCTAAAAGGGCTGAAAGATGTCTTATCTATAGGAGCTATCAAGGGAATGCAAGAGTTGAAGATCAAAGAAGGGAAAGTCTGCTGTGAGTGTGAAACTATAAATCAAATCACGATGTCACACACAATGTTGCAACATCATACTACATCCAAAGTTTTGGAACTTCTTCATATGGATATAATGGGACCTATGAAGATAGGAAGCATGGGTGGAAAGAGATATGTCTATGTGGTCATAAATGATTTTTCAGGGCATACTTTGATGCATTTTCTTAGAGAGAAACAACATGTTTTTGAAATTTTCAAAAATCCATATCTTACCATTCAAGAAGAGAAGAAAAGGGGTATTGAAAATATTAGGAGCTACCATGAAAAAGAATTTAAGAATGCAAATTTCTCTGAATTTTATGCTTATGAAGGTATCAGCCATGAGATCTCTTGTCAACAGGGTAGACTTGTTGAGAAAAAGACCAGGTCCATAAAGGAATCAACTAAAGTTATGATTTTTGCTAAAGAATTACCTTTGGAGTTTTGCGCCGAAGCTATGACTACAATTTACTACGTTCATAATAGAGGCACTTTGAGAGGAGGTACTTCAACTACTCCTTATGAGTTATGGAAAGGGAAAACGTCTACTGATAACACGATTTTATATCTTATATTTAGCTTGAAATCCATAGATATTTATAGCATTTTCCGTTTATTATATTGTTTTATTATGATATTACGCGAGTTTTTGCTTTGTTTCAGGTTTTACACTCTTATTGTGACTATTTGTGAAAAGGAGAAGAAATGGAGCTAAAACGACCACTATTTATGCCTAAAAGATGAAAAATGGGTGCTGAAGTAAAATGGGAGTGCAAATAAGGCCCAAATATGCTAAAGAAGACCTAAAGGCCCACTGAAGATCAAATGTGCGTGGCCCAAACCATCCCCGCAAGTGGAGACGCACGTCTCCAACGTTCTGCTGCCACGTCACCAAAAGGGAGACGCACGTCTCCATTCCCCTACTTTTTCTCCACTTGAGACGCACGTCTCAAGTCATTCAAAGGAACTTCCTGAAGAAGCGGAGACACACGTCTCTAAGCCCAGTATGAAAAGCTCCCTCATTTCACGGATTCCAACTGCAAAGCCTCGCCTATAAATAGAGGCAGATACTTCACTTCAACCTGTCCGATTTCCTGCTAACGAAGTGCTGCCGAAATTGTACCGTGCCTTATATTTTTCTGCCTTCCTTTAATTCAAACAGTTATTTTCTCACAACGATTTCTACACCGGAAATTGTTGTGAACCTTTTATAAATCTAGCCTTACGTTAGATTTATCGCCTTTTATTTTCCTTGTTTTATTTTTCGTCCGTTTAATTTCCGAAGAACGATCCAGCTAACCTGTGGTGGAAGTTCAGTACTCGAAGATTCAGTTTCAATTTATTTAAATCAGATTTAATATTTACTGCCTTTATTTATATATTTATTTGCATGATATATTATATGTCAATTAACATGCCTTTTATTATAAGCCAAATTAATTTATGCATGCTTAACCGTATTAATATGTCTGGCTAAATTACTAAGGTATCGGTATGTAAAGTAAGTTAACTGTGGGATCCGAAATAAATTGGCTTAATTATGTTTTGTTAACTATCACTTGTTTTTGGTTTGTATGTCTAATTTAATTACTAAGTCTTAAGAACAATAGAGCGAAAGTTTGAGGTCTTAAGACGATCAAAGGTTAAAATCAATAGAGCGAAAGTTTGAGATCTTTAACTGGATAGTAGACATAGGATATTAGTTTTAAGGACGGCGAAAGCGTATTAAAACTAATTGGGACTTATTTATTTTCAAAAATTGTTTTTACACCCGAGTGGGATGGCAAAAGCGTACGTTAGGGATATTAACTTGTTCTGAGTCAACAGAGCGAAAGTTTGAGATTAGGAGATTTAAATAGATAACAACTTCATAAAACAAGCATTTTATTAATTACGTTGTTTCCAAAAAGCTTTTCTAAAATCTAATGGGATGGCGAAAGCGTACATTAGGATTAGGATAGTAATCTAAATCAACAGAGCGAAAGTTTGAGACGAGGATTTTTAACCAATTGAATTAGTAAAGATTTTTAATTAAATTATGCAAAAGCCAATGGACCTTCGGATCACCTTAAGTTAAACGAAATACATACTGATATCTGTCTTTTATTATATTCTTTATTTGTCACAATCACTCTCCCTTAGGAACAATCAAAATATTAGTAGCCCTAGCTTTACATTGTAACCTTAGATAACGGTAGATCGATTCATAGTCCCTGTGGATTCGATATCTTTTAAAACTACACGACACGACTGTGCACTTGCAGTCATCAGATTTATAGACACGTAAAGTCGCGATCAAGTTTTTGGCGCCGTTGCCGGGGATTATTTAAGTCGATATCGTAACTCACTGTTACACCGTAGAGACTAGGGAAATTCTTTCCTTTCTTTCTGAACGATTGTATGCCAAATACTCGTTCACAAGGAGGAGATTTAATACAACGAATTAACGAGATCGAACGTTTCATTAACGTCAAACGTCGAGCTCGCAATCTTCCCGAAGTAGCACCAATTCCGATTAATCAGGAATTGACTTTTACTGATCAAATCAATCAAATCACCCCAAAGTTAGAGATGGCTGCTCTTCGTCCTCTTAGAGACTATACCGCTCCTTCACGCGCTGAACCGCACTCAAGTATCGCACCACCTGCGATTGAGGCAAACAATTTCGAACTGAAACCTTCGTTGGTCCAAGCTGTTCAACAGAATCAATTCTCTGGAAGCCCTGCAGACGACCCCAACCTCCATTTATCTGTGTTCGTGCAATATGCCGACACTGTCAAAGCTAACAACGTTAGTTCCGAAGCCATTCGATTACGTCTCTTTCCTTTCTCCTTGAGAGATAGAGCTAGAGCGTGGCTTCAATCCCTGCCTTCTAATTCCATAACTACATGGGACGAATTGAAGAGAGTATTCTTAGCGAGATACTTTCCGCCTAGCAAAACTGCTATGCTAAGAGGTCAAATCAACGGATTTACCCAGAAAGATAACGAATCACTCTTCGAAGCTTGGGAACGTTACAATGACATGCTTAGACTATGCCCTCATCATGGACTCGAACCATGGCTGATCATCCATACTTACTATGGTGGTCTCCTATATAACACTAAAATGACTATAGATGCCGCTGCTGGCGGAGCATTAATGGACAAACCTCATGATGAAGCATACAACCTCATAGAGAACATGGCACAAAACCATTACCAATGGGGTGGAGAACGAGCCGCTCTAGAGAAAACCCAAACCAAAGGAGGAATGTACGAAGTAAGTGGTATAGACCGCGTTAACGCTAAAGTAGACGCTTTAACTCAAAAGATCGAGAACTTAACCATCACTCCTTCAGCCACCGCTGCTGCTGTAGCACCTAACTGCGAGATTTGTGGATTGACTGGACATGTAGTTGCCGAATGTCAACTCTTGACTGGAGTCCCATCTGATCAAGTAAACTATGCTCAAGGAAACCCTTATTCTAACACGTACAACCCTGGATGGAAAAACCATCCGAACTTTTCTTATAAAAACAACAACACGTTGTACGCACCTGGACAAGCACCTGCTGTACCACCTGGCTACCAAAAAGCGCCTGTAGCTGCTCAAAACACCCCTAGGAAGTCAAATCTAGAAATCATGATGGAGAAATTTATAGCTTCCCAACAACAAACCAATAAGGACTTCCTAAATCAAAACATCTACAATAGCGAGCAACTAAAACAACTATCGAACAAAGTAGATGCCTTAGCTACGCATAACAAAATGTTAGAAACTCAAATCTCACAAGTAGCTCAACAACAAGCACCTACTGCTGCCCCTGCTGGCATGTTTCCTGCTCAACCATAACCTAATCCTAAAGGACATGCGAACGCGATAACACTACGAAGTGGAACGAACTACGATGGACCTATTGATCCTAGAACTCAAAACGTACCCATGTCCCAACAAGAGCCAAAGGAAACCCAAAAGACATCAACCGATGATCAAACTGCTAAGACTGATGAGAGCAATAACGAAGTGGAACCTGAAAAAGAAAAACCTTACGTTCCACCACCACCTTATAAGCCACCAATTCCTTACCCTCAGAGATTAGCTAAATCAAAAACCGAAGCGCAATTTAAAAGATTTGTAGAACTTCTGAAACAATTAAACATAACCATACCGTTCACAAAAGCCATAACTGAAATGCCTTCGTACGCTAAATTCCTAAAAGAAATCCTATCAAACAAAAAGAAACTCGAGGATAACGAAACTGTAACGCTTACCGCTGAATGTAGCGCTATCATCCAAAATAACATGCCTCCAAAACTGAAAGATCCTGGTAGTTTCTCTATACCCTGCGTAATAGGAAAAACCATCATAGAGAAAGCCCTGTGCGATTTAGGAGCCAGTGTTAGTTTGATGCCTCTTTCAACCTGTAAGAAACTAAATCTGGGTAAGCTTAAAGCAACGAGAATGTCTCTTCAACTAGCTGACCGTTCAGTCAAATACCCTGTAGGAATGTTAGAAAATATCCCTGTTCGTGTAGGTCAATTCTACATCCCAACTGACTTCATCATTATGGAGATCCAAGAAGATTCTAACATCCCGATCATATTAGGAAGACCATTCTTAGCAACCGTTGGTGCAATTATAGACGTCAAGCGAGGAAAGCTTACTTTCGAAGTAGGAGAAGAGAAAATAGAATTTATTCTTTCCCAATTCCTAAAAGCACCCTCTATAATTGACACATGCTGCTCTGCTGACATAATCGACGAGTGTGTTAATGAAATACAATCCGAACCAAATAAGGAAACCGAGATCCTAAAAATTCCGATACCGCCAATCTTTGAAGATGACAACTGGCGTGGGGAATATCAAGATAACCACCTGAGTGAATGTTTGGCTTTAACTCCTGATCCTATTCCTGGACCGAAGAAACCTGCTATAGAACTGAAAACACTGCCTACCGATCTTAGATACGAATTCCTAGACGAAGAACGTAACCGACCAGTTATAGTTAACGCTGATTTAGGACAAACCGAGACTGTAAAATTACTTACTGTCCTAAGAAAATACCCAACCGCTTTAGGATATAACATATCAGATTTGAAAGGAATAAGTTCTTCCCTCTGTATGCACCGCATTATGCTCGAAGACGATTGTAAAACCTCTAGAGAACATCAAAGGCGAATAAATCCTATTATGAGCGATGTGGTTAAAAAGGAAATCCAAAAACTGCTAGAAGCCGGAATAATATATCCTATATCCGATAGTAAATGGGTTAGTCCTGTTCATGTCGTACCAAAGAAAGGAGGAGTTACTGTAATCACTAACGCAAAAGGCGAATCTGTAGCATAACGTACCCAAACTGGATGGAGAATGTGCATTGACTATAGGAAGCTAAACAAAGCTACCCGAAAAGACCATTTCCCTTTACCTTTCATAGATCAAATGCTCGAACGCCTAGCTAAACACTCGCATTTCTGTTATCTGGATGGATACTCCGGATTTTTCCAAATTCCTATCCACCCTGACGACCAAGAGAAGACCACGTTTACCTGTCCTTATGGTACATTCGCTTATAGACGAATGCCTTTTGGGCTTTGCAATGCACCCGCGACCTTCCAAAGATGCATGATGGCAATATTTGCCGACTTCCTAGATGGAATAATGGAGGTCTTTATGGACGACTTCTCTCTCTGTGGAGGAAGTTTTGAAAAATGCTTAGAGAACCTTGAATTGGTACTTAAACGATGCGTAAGTGTTAACCTAGTCCTAAATTGGGAAAAATGCCATTTCATGGTTCGACAAGGAATTGTACTTGGACACATCGTATCTGATAGAGGGATTGAAGTAGATAAAGCCAAAATCGAAATTATAGAAAACCTTCAACCTCCCAAAACTGTTAGAGAAATAAGAAGTTTTCTAGGACACGCTGGTTTTTACCGACGTTTCATTAAAGATTTCTCTAAAATAACAAAACCCTTAACTGAATTACTAATGAAAGACGCCGAATTCATTTTTACCGATAAATGCACTGAAGCATTTCATACGCTTAAACGAGCATTAATCTCTGCGCCAATTATGCAACCTCCCGACTAGAATGAGCCTTTCGAAATAATGTGTGACGCGAGTGATTATGCTGTAGGAGCCGTTCTAGGGCAAAGAAAAGATAAGAAACTACACGTCATATATTATGCGAGTAGAACCCTAGACGAAGCTCAAATGAATTATGCCACGACAGAAAAAGAATTATTAGCTATCGTATTCGCATTAGACAAGTTCCGTTCTTACTTGGTAGGAGCCAAAATAATCATATACACTGACCACGCTGCCATTAGGTACCTCCTAACCAAGAAAGACGCCAAACTGAGACTTTTGAGATGGATCCTGTTACTACAAGATTTCGACCTGGAAATTAAAGATAAAAAGGGCACTGAAAATGTCGTAGCAGATCACCTCTCTCGATTGGAAAATCTGAAACCCGAATAAGTACCAATTGACGATGATTTCCCTTATGAAAGACTCATCGCTCAGTTAGAAGCCAATGAATTAGAACCATACCATCCAAACGCTGAAACCAACAACTCTGCAGAAATAGCTTTAGCCCGCTCTGACACACCTTGGTATGCAGATTTCGTAAACTACCTAGCTGCTGGTGTGCTTCCTCCTGATCTAAGTTACCAACAGAAGAAGAAATTCTTCCATGACCTAAAACATTACTATTGGGACGACCCACTCCTTTTCAAAAGAGGCCCTGATGGAATCTTTAGACGTTGTGTACCCGAGGAAGAAATAGGAAGTATAATAACACACTGCCATTCTGCACCGTGTGGAGGACACCATAGCACATCTAGAACCTGCGCCAAAATCCTTCAATCTGGACTCTTCTGGCCCAACCTGTGGAAAGATGTTTATTTTGCTGTACTAAACTGTGATAGATGCCAACGAACCGGAAATATTTCGAGACGTGATGAAATGCCTCAAAAAGGCATTCTGGAAGTAGAAATATTTGACGTCTGGGGAATAGACTTTATGGGACCGTTTCCGTCATCGTTTGGAAATCAATATATACTCGTAGCTGTCGATTACGTTTCAAAATGGATAGAAGCTATCGCTTCTCCTACAAACGATACACGAGTAGTTATCAAACTCTTCAAAAACGTCATCTTTCCTAGGTTCGGTGTGCCAAGACTGGTAATTAGTGATGGTGGTTCCCATTTCATTTCAAGAATACTTGAGAAACTCCTTCAAAAATATGGAGTAAATCATCGAATAGCTACACCATACCATCCACAAACAAGCGGACAAGTAGAAGTATCTAACCGCGAAATAAAACAAATATTGGAGAAAACTGTTGCTATATCTAGAAAAGATTGGTCAACCAAGCTAAATGAAGCTTTATGGGCTTATATAACAGCTTTCAAAACTCCAATAGGAACTACCCCATTCAAACTCGTTTATGGAAAATCATGCCACCTCCCGGTAGAGTTAGAACATAAAGCCTATTGGGCCATTAAGAACTTAAACCTAAACTACACTGCCGCTGGTGAGAAACGACTTCTAGACATAAATGAATTAGAAGAACTTAGACAAGACGCTTACTAAAATGCCAAAATCTATAAAGAGAGAACGAAAAAATGGCACGACAAGCGTATATCTAGGAAAAATTTTAGCATAGGCGATAATGTACTTTTATTTAATTCTAGACTAAAATTATTTCCTGGTAAGTTACGATCTAGATGGTCTGGCCCTTTCGAAATAACTAACATATTTCCGAGTGGAGCGATAGAAATCAAAGGAGAAACCGTCAAACCTTTTGTCGTAAATGGGCAACGTCTTAAGTATTACCATCATCTCGAACACGATGAAAACATCGAACGTTTTAAACTTGACGAGCTGCCCGCTCATTCGAAAAAATAGTTTTCTATTTTAAAAATCGTCGAGCTTACGACATAAAACAAAGCGCTTGGTGGGAGACAACCCACATTTATTTATTCTTTTATTTTATTTTATTTTTATTTTTATTTTTAACCTTTTATCTTCATTTAAATAATCTATTCTCTTTTGAATTATTTTAATTTTAATTTTAATCATTTTTACATTTTTCCTACATTTTATAATAACTACTATAATTATAACTGCTATCTTAATTCGAGAAAATATTCCCTTTTTATAATTATATTTATTATTATAAATTGTTACTTTATTTTATTTTATTTTTACTTTCCTTTTAAATCGACACTAGCCTAGTTCTAACTTAATCTTAATATTTTCAACTTCTAGGTTTTCTTAACTACTAACTAAGGTGCAAGAAGTCGATAATATGGAAGTTGTGTTCCGTGGTAGAGGACAAGAAGCAAGATTTGATAAGCTGGCTGAAAGACAAATGAATTTGACTTGCTACCCTCACCAACCGACTATGGTAAGACTTGGTATCGAAGAAAGCGTTCTGCACCTGCTAAACCAAATTAGTTGGACTGGTTCTCACCTGTTCCGCAAGTTTAGTACCTACCGGAAGCTCACTCGGGAATTCTTGAGTTCCTTGACCTATCTTCCTAACTGTGGACAAGGACTGAGAAAAGGAGTCATTCTCTTTAGACTCTTTGGTATGGAATTTAATTTTTGCATCCGAGATTTTGCTGAAATGCTAGAACTACCTCATGGATCAGATGCATACACCAAAGTAGCTGAAGACAGTCTTGCATACTGGGAGTTGGAAAGATATTGGGGCAAGATCACTGGAAACGATAACCCTGAAGAGAACGAATTCCATTCTGAGAACATCCATAACCCTGCTTTCAGATACTTCCATAAGATCATTGCTCATTACATCTTTGGTAAACCCGATAATGTCACTGAAGTTTCTAGAGAAGAGTTATTCATCATGTTCTGCTCCTCTCAGAATCGCCCGGTCAATGCCATCTTATTCATGCTAACGAACTTCGAGCGCATCACGCAAGGCGAAGTTTCACCTATTAGGATCGGCGGATTTTTCACTATGATTGCTAATGCTATAGGACTGAGAATACCTTTACTTAGACTGACACCTCTTGGTTCCCACAATTCTATGGACATTCACTTCTGCTTTAACCGAGGAATCATCGGTAACCTTGGACCTGATCTGTTTGATTTACTCATTGATAACAAAGTATTGGATCAGTTCACCTTACCGAGTCCAAGGACGAGTGTGCACAACCCTGCTAACTGGCTTTACTATGGTCAGATTCCCGAGCGAGAACCCTCACCTGAAACCCCTCAAGCTTATGAACATTTTGATGAGGAAATGCACGTATCGGAATCTGAGCCTGACACTCCTCCTGGATACTATGACCCTATTCCTGAAGATGAACCCATTCCTGATTATGAACCTCTTTCTGAAGATGAACCTATTCCCGAGTATGAGCCTGAGACTCCTTCTGAAGATTCTGTTGATGATTACACTGTTGATATGACTGATGTCGAGCTCGAACCACAACAACCCGCTGCATCCACCGCATCAGTAAACCAAAGAATGCCTAATCAGAACACACACGAGCAAGCCATCACTGCACTGCAACAAGATGTACAACATGTGCGCAACGAGCTACACACTTTGCAATTGCACTTCTTCGATTTCATCGACACTGTCAATGCTCAATTCGACGAAGTTTTCAAACACTTTTACTCTAATGTGCACAACAATAGACGTGGCTAGATGTTACCATTTAGATTTTTAGATTTTATTTCTAGTTTTAGTAATTTCAATTTCTAAGTTTAGATTTCACTTTCTGCACTTTTACATTCTATTTCTCTCAACACTCAGTACCAGTTTAATTTTAAATGCAATATTCTATTCATTACTGCTACTGTGTTATACTGCATTACTATTAACTGCCATGTATTCCTGTTTACCATATTTTTGCTGTTTATAGTATGATACAATGCCACTGTTCTGAACTATTATTCTGTACTTAATGCTACTGTCAGAACTGGTCCACACCCATGCACGCGTGAAACCCACTTGCTTGAGCTAGGAGACGCACGTCTCCATTCATGTGGGACCAGCAGTCTGCACGCATAGGACAGGAGACGCCCGTCTCCATGTCTGTCCCCCAGCAGACTGGCTGCCTGAGACGCGCGCCTTCCCAAGGCCAGCAGTCTGCATTGCTGCCTTTTGACCACGCAGAAGACCATATTAATCCCAATTTTGAATTTTGAATTTGAATTTCAAAATTCATTCCTCTTCATTCTCCCCATTATTTCTTCCATTTAAACACCATAAACCTCATTCATCCTCCATCATTCACCTCTTTAACTCTTCATCATTTCCCATTCTTCTATTTCATTCAAACTTCAAACATCACCATAATTCCATTTTAATTCTACATTAACCACACCATTTTCAAACCTCACTATAAAACCACACCACCACCACTCTTATTTTTCACAACCTTCATACCATTTTCTACCCTTCTACTCTCCATTCTATTTTTCTTTCCAAACTCACCATGCCTCCACGTTCAATCATCCGTAGTGTGCGTCCAGAGAGACCAGCCCCTAACCTTAACAGTATTATTTTCCGAGAAGACGACAACGATGCTCAAAGAACCAAATACCTCGCGTTCTATGAATGTTCGGTTGTTCCCACAAAATTTGTGAACATCGAATGTCTAGAAACTCTGGGTCTCATTGATGGTGTCACCCATTTACTTACTAAATCTAGCCTACACCATATCTGTACCGAACCCGTACCAACTTATGAGCCGCTCGTCTTAGAGTTCTTGAGTTCTTTCAACTACGACACTCCTTCTGATCAACCACTCTCAACCGGTAGCATCCAATTTCGGATGTTCAACCGTGAATATACTCTGGATCAAGAAGTAGTGGCTACGTACTTGCACTTTAATACGACACCAAATGCTCTCCGCACTATCTTTCAAGAACTCAATGGTCGTTCATGGGAACAACATGCTTTCGACCTTTGGTTTAATCTCACTGGCGAAGTTCCTACTGGTTGGAGGGCTCTACATGCTTCTCACATTCAAAACCCCGCTATACGTTATTTTCAACGTGTTTTGGGGCATACTATTTTTGCGAGATCCAACAACCATAAGGTAAATCAGCATGAATTATTTTTCCTTTATTGTGCGCTAAACAATCTCCGTTTCAATGCCGCACCTTTTTTGCTCTAACACATCCAAGGCTGCATCAACGACCCCGCTACAAATCCCTTTCTGTTTGGCAGAATTATTACTTCCTTGGCCTGTGCCTTAGGTCTTGGTGATGAGCTCCTCTCACTCTCTCATCTCATGATGCCTGCTCAATCACTCGACCTCACTTATTGCCGTGACTCCCACTTGGTTTCACCCCGCCATGATGGCCGATACACTTTGGTCGTCAACAAAGTTCTGATTCCTTATGTCATCCTTCCTTGCCCAGAAAGAATCAACATCCGTTATGTTTAACGTTGGAGGCTTATTGAAGACAATCCTCAAGATAACCAACCTGAACATCCTAATGAACCTGTGGATGCAAATGAAGAAGAACTCAACCAAGGGCAAGCTGATGTTAACCAACCTCCTCAAAACAACCCTCCGCCTATCACTCTTGATGCCATGTATGCTGCAATTCAACGACAAGACCACCTTTTTCAAGCTATGCAGACAAACCAAAATGAAACACTAAGGCTTATTCGAGAGATGCAACAAGAGCACCGTGACTATGCTATTAGGAACGAAGGCCAATACACTGAAATTGCTACACAATTGCATGATCTAAACATTCGTGTGAATGGCTCTCCTACTGATAGACGTCGCCGTGTTCGTACAAGAGGCGCAAGCATTTCTCGCAACCGCAACACTGAGGAGTAGTTCTCATGCATTGAGGACACTGCATCATCTATGTCTGGGGGAGTCGTATTACTTGCTTTAGTTTTATTTCCTTTCCTTTAGTTTTATTTCCCTTCTTTTAGTTTATTTCCCTTCCTTGTAATGTTTTTCTAATTCAATAAAGAATATTTATGGAATTTCAAGTATTATCTTTATAATTCCGTAGTTATTTCAATTTCTTCCATTTTCTTGAGCCATAACAAATTTTTTTTCCTAAACGTTAAACGCAAAACCCCACACGTTTGAGAAATACGAAGCTACTCAAACACCAAATGCATAGAAATTGACTAAGATTCAAGTCAATATCCTTATTGTCCCAACACTGTAAAACCCCCAAGTATGCATAACCGATTTGAATACCCTTTATACCGAAACCATCGACTTTAATTTTTGAAGTAACCCTTAGTAGTTTATTCTAGCAGTCGGCACCGTCTTAGATACCAACTACGCAGAGAGTCGATGAATATAAGTGTATGATCCTCATAATAATAACTATGTGCTTAACCAGTAACAAGAAATGTGCCTACTAAGTAAGGTGATCCTCACAAGATAATTTAACCTAACGGTCGCAAATCTCAAATACAAAGAATTTAAAAACTCATTGTTGATTGGTTCAGAAGTCATCTGGTACTGAACTTGGTAGGAAGGACTATTGTCCGATTCCCCACGATCCTCAAATGAGCGCTAAGGAGTATACCACATAATTGTGCCAGAACTCCATAAGAAGGATCATAGTCACTAACCGACTACTCTGCTATGTGCGTGTCAAGATAATGGGCTTAATGTGATTGCGCGCGAATGAAAAGGGTAAAACATGATGACGAGCCAAGGTCAAGCTATAATGGCATGATTCGGATTGGTATGCATACTGGGAGTTGTCTAGTGTCGCTACTATAAGTTTATTGCTAGGATCTGCAATATTATTTTCAAACAAGAACACAATGTAGCTGAGTATGACCGAACGACGTGGTGGAAGCGTGTTTCATTTCGCTGTCCTCCTATCTTTATCTTGTTATTTTGCTTGAGGACAAGCAAAGGTTCAAGTCTGGGGGAATTTGATAACACGATTTTATATCGTATATTTAGCTTGAAATCCATAGATATTTATAGCATTTTCCGTTTATTATATTGTTTTATTATGATATTACGCGAGTTTTTGCTTTGTTTCAGGTTTTACACTCTTATTGTGACTATTTGTGAAAAGGAGAAGAAATGGAGCTAAAACGACCACTATTTATGCCTAAAAGATGAAAAATGGGTGCTGAAGTAAAATGGGAGTGCAAATAAGGCCCAAATATGCTAAAGAAGACCCAAAGGCCCACTGAAGATCAAATGTGCGTGGCCCAAACCATCCCAGCAAGTGGAGACGCACGTCTCCAACGTTCTGCTGCCACGTCATCAAAAGGGAGACACACGTCTCCATTCCCCTACTTTTTCTCCACTTGAGACGCACGTCTCAAGTTATTCAAAGGCACTTCCTGAAGAAGCGGAGACGCACGTCTCCAAGCCCAGTCTGAAAAGCTCCCTCATTTCACGGATTCCAACTGCAAAGCCTCGCCTATAAATAGAGGCAGATACTTCACTTCAACCTGTCCGATTTCCTGCTAACGAAGTGCTGCCGAAATTGTACCGTGCCTTATATTTTTCTGCCTTCCTTTAATTCAAACAGTTATTTTCTCACAACGATTTCTACACCGGAAATTGTTGTGAACCTTTTATAAATCTAGCCTTACGTTAGATTTATCGCCTTTTATTTTCCTTGTTTTATTTTTCGTTCGTTTAATTTCCGAAGAACGATCCAGCCAACCTGTGGTGGAAGTTCAGTACTCGAAGATTCAGTTTCAATTTATTTAATTCAGGTTTAATATTTACTGCCTTTATTTATATATTTATTTGCATGATATATTATATGTCAATTAACATGCCTTTTATTATAAGCCAAATTAATTTATGCATGCTTAACCGTATTAATATGTCTGGCTAAATTACTAAGGTATCGGTATGTAAAGTAAGTTAACTGTGGGATCCGAAATAAATTGGCTTAATTATGTTTTGTTAACTATCACTTGTTTTTGGTTTGTATGTCTAATTTAATTAGTAAGTCTTAAGAACAATAGAGCGAAAGTTTGAGGTCTTAAGACGGTCAAAGGTTAAAATCAATAGAGCGAAAGTTTGAGATCTTTAACTGGATAGTAGACATAGGACATTAGTTTTAAGGACGACGAAAGCGTATTAAAACTAATTGGAACTTATTTATTTTCAAAAATTGTTTTTACACCCGAGCGGGATGGCGAAAGCGTACGTTAGGGATATTAACTTGTTCCGAGTCAACAGAGCGAAAGTTTGAGATTAGGAGATTTAAATAGATAACAACTTCATAAAACAGGCATTTTATTAATTACGTTGTTTCCAAAAAGCTTTTCTAAAATCTAATGGGATGGCGAAAGCGTACATTAGGATTAGGATAGTAATCTAAATCAACAGAGCGAAAGTTTGAGACGAGGATTTTTAACCAATTGAATTAGTAAAGATTTTTAATTAAATTATGCAAAAGCCAATGGACCTTCGGATCACCTTAAGTTAAACGAAATATATACTGATATCTGTCTTTTATTATATTCTTTATTTCTCACAATCACTCTCCCTTAGGAACAATCAAAATATTAGTAGCCCTAGCTTTACATAGTAACCTTAGATAACGGTAGATCGATTCATAGTCCCTGTGGATTCGATATCTTTTAAAACTACACGACACGACTGTGCACTTGCAGTCATCAGATTTATAGACACGTAAAGTCGCGATCATCTACATATAAACACCTTCATACATTTGGAAGCAAATGTTATGTTTTTATGGATAAAGATCAAAAAGGTAGGAATGAAGGGATTCTTCTGGGTTACTCTTTAAGAAGGAGAGATTATAGAGTTTTCAACACCAGAACTAAGGAGGTTGTAGAGTCTACAAGTGTGG
This sequence comes from Vicia villosa, assembly GCF_029867415.1. NCBI lineage: Eukaryota > Viridiplantae > Streptophyta > Magnoliopsida > Fabales > Fabaceae > Vicia > Vicia villosa. Next base: position 212,821 of record NW_026705674.1, on the reverse strand, counting down.
TAATTGATGACTTGTTGACTGAAAAGAAGGAAGAAGTTGGAGAAAATATTGGAACATGGTTTGTGCAGACTAATGAATCAAGAAAAGAAATAATCTATGAATTCATAAGCACTGAATCAGTGAGTCCTCAATCAAGCAAGGATATGTCTACTGAGGGACACATAGAACATCACAAGAAGATGAATGCAAGTCATCCTGATCAAGGAAGCATCACTTACTATAAGAGCCATTGGAGATTTCCAACCAAATTAAACCATGTCACCTTATCCTTGATATTGTTAGGAAAGTAGAAACAAATCCTCCCAAAAGCTGCAATTGCGCTTTCGTGGAAGTCTTTTGTATCTTCAGATATCACACTGTCTAGTCTTTGGATAGATTCTTTATAATGCATATTTATTGTTATTAAGATTAAAAAAACATGTGTATATATATTTTAGAGATTTAAGTTTAAAAATGTTAGAACATGAAATGTTATGATCAATATTTTTAGTTTTGATGATAACATTATATATGAATTTTGTATAAGACAATGTGGTACTCTAATTATTCACGTTTTCCAATTTAGGAGAAGTCAAAAGAGTATGCACAAAATCATCATTCAAAAGCTCTGACTCAGAAGATCTGGGTGGCCTCATCAGAACATGGTCTGAAAGACATCAGAAGATGGTCTTAAGGAAATCAGAACATGGTTTTGAAGGCATCAGAAGATGGCAGTCAGAAGCAAGGCTCTGAAGATCTGATGGTATCACACTACAAGGAACTTCTAAAGTCTGATGACTGGAGTTGCATCTGCACCAACGCTGAAGACTCTGATATGCAAACGTCATTCTAATAGTCTGAGTCCAGAAGCAAGTACAAGATGAAAAGGCTACAACGTCAAATCTGTCTGACTGACAAAAGGAACGTTATAAGCTACAAAAGGCTAAGTCAGCAAAAGCAGTTGAAGCATGGCTCGAGGTAGTTGACAAAAGAGTGAAACATTAAATGCAGCAGTATACTATTCATCCAAAGATTTAAATGCTACTCAACAATCACATTTTCTTACTGCCTATATAAGAGAAGTTTTGATGCTGAAGCAGCCAACAACGCTTATTCTAAGTAACCTTACGCTGCCAAGACGCTATCACACAAAAGAAGAAAAGAAACTTCATCTTCAACCTCACAACTTTTAATATCTTAGTGAGTGTTAGAACTTAATCTTGAGAGAAAAATCACTTGGTTGATATAGCTTATTAAGAATCACATTATACTCTTGTATTATTGTTTACCTTTGTAAAAGGAATTTCCTAGAGTAATCAAGTTGTGATCTGTATACTCTAGAAGACTTAGAAGTTGTCTAAGTGGAGAACCATTGTAATCAAGGTTGATTAGTGGATTAAATCCTCAGTTGAGGTAAATCACTCTGTAAGGGGTGGACTGGAGTAGTTTGGTTAACAATGAACCAGGATAAAAATATCTGTGTGATTAATTTTTATCTGTCATTTTAGAAACAACCCTTATTCAATCCCCCCTTTCTAAGTGTTTTTCACTCCTTCAAAAAATAGCTCAAATATGTTACTCATTGCACAATCCATATCAAATTTATGTTTTCCATATTTAGGACAAACTCCACTGGCCCTCGTAGCATGCTGGATCCAAAAATAGATTTTTCCTCAAAAATAAATAAATAAAACCAAGTAAAAGACAAAACTACTGATTTGCAAATACCAGCCTTGAATGAGGATAAAAATTCTCTAAAGCCACACAAGAAGTTTTGATATAACTGCCATAATAACTGTTCAATTAGCACACATACACGAGATATGTTATTAATAGGGACTTATCGCCATAATTTCAAACAAAATTGATATAAAAGAAATTAGACTTACCGCAGAAATGTTTTTGGCAATACTGGTACCAAGATGTTATAAACGGAAATTGCAAAAGCCATCACTCTGTCTGGCTTTTTAGAAGTCTTCCAAAGATGAGAAGTAGTAATAAATAATTCAAGAATATATGGCTGCAAGAGACTAACTTTTATTGTCAATTTGTATAGTTTTCAAACCAGGCGTGTTGATATTAACAGTCTTTGTCTAAGCACGTAAAAAAAAACAATTTTTTTTGGAAAAACAATTATCAAAGATTTTTTTTTGATGGGAGCTGTAGTTAGTTTTTTATTCTTTAAAAAAACCTCACCCCATCTAATAGTTGACTAATTATACCATTTAAAGTTTTCAACAAAACAGCATCCTCCAAACTAACTGAATACAAACAATTAGAAAATTCCCTTATAATTATGTACTGTGATCTAATGTAACTTCACATAAAAGTCACTGCTTCTCTTCTGTGATCTATTATGGACTTTTCATGAAGTGTAGTGCTAAGCTCTATTTCATTCTACTACCATCGTAATATGCAAAGCTCTTCAGCTCAAACTTATCATTCTTATCTATCAACTGGCCTGATCCATCTAAAATAAAAAAAGGAACAGTTAAATATTGTAAAAAACATAAAGATAAATACATGTTTAAACATAAAAAATGGATTCTACTTACTTTTTTTTACCACATACATGATTATGGGAACATTAGCACTTCAAGGTCCAACTAGTTCCGGACCGTTCCTGATCGATGCATACAATTTTCAACCGAGCAAACTTAATAATTTAGATATAAAGGAAAAAACAGTTAAAGGGAGAATTTTATCACCTTTTTATAACTCTGCAAAATAGACCGTGTGCATATTTTGCTTTAACCAAATAATGCTTTAATGGCAAAAGGCTTACACACTTTATAACCACCTATTTAACATCATTGTGAATGAGAATAAAATAACAAATAAGAAAAAAAAGAGCAAGACAGTAATCATTGAAGATCAATTATAGAAAAATAAAAGAAAAAACTTTTGATTTGAAAATACCACCCATGAATGGGGATAATCTTTCTGTAAAGTGTTCATTTAGCACACAAACACGAAATATATTATTAATAGGGGACTTATCGCCATGATTTCAAACAAAATTGATAAAAAAGAAAGTAGATTTACCGCATAAATATTTTTGGGATACTGGCAACAATATGTTGAAAACGGAAAATGCAAAAGCCATCACTGTGTCTGGCATGTTAGAACTCTGCCAAAGATTAGAAACAATAATAAATTATCCGAGAATATATAGTTCCAAGAGAGTAATTTTTACTATGAATTTGTACAGTTTTCAGACCAGGCATGTTGATGATAACAATCTTTGTCTAAGCTCGTAAAAAAACAATTTTTGTTTAAAAAACAAATATCAAAGGAAACTTTTTATTGTTGGGAAATAAAGTTAGTTTTTTAGTCTTTAAAATGACCTCACCCCTGTCTAATAGTTGAATAGGTATACCATTTAAAGTTTTCAATAAAACCACATCCTCGAAACTAACTACATACAAACAAATAGAAAATTCGCTTGTAATTATATACTGTGATCTAATGTAATTTCACATAAAAGTCGTTGCTTCTTGTATGTGATCTATTGTGGACTTGTCATGAAGTGAAGTGCTAAGATCTATTTCATTCTACTACTATCGTAATATGCAAAGCAATTCAGCTCACACTTATTATTTTCATCTATCAAATGGCCTGATCCATTTATAATAAAAAAGGAACGGTTAAATATTGTAAAACACATAAAAATAAATACGTTTAAACAAGAAAATGGGTTCTACTTATTTTTTTTACCAGTTACATGATTATGGGAATATAATCACTTCAAGGTCAAACTAGTTCTGCATTGGGACTGATCGACGTATATAGTTTTCAACCGAGTGAACTTAATAATTTAGATATAAAGGAAAAAAATAGTTAAAGGGAGAATTTTAACACCTTTTATATACTCAGGAAAATAGATTATGTGGATATTTTGCTTCAACCGAATTGTGCTTTAATGGCAAAAGGCTTACCCACTTTATAACCACCTATTTAACAACATTGTAAATGAGAATAAAATAACAAATAAGAAAAAAAAAGAGCAAAGGAGTAAACATTGAATATCAATTATTGACAAATAAAAGAGCCACTAAAGATTTTCAAATCAATTAAACCATGTTACCTCATCCTTGATACTATTAGGAGAGTAAAAACAAATTCTCCCAAAAGCTGCAACTGCGGTATCATGTAATCTTCTGTATCTCTAGATATCACACTATCTCGTTTTTGCGTATATTCTGTCTAATGCATATTAATTGCTATTAAGATTAAAAAAAACATGTGTATATATTTTTGAGATTTAAGTTTAAAAAAACTCAAAGAAGTTACTAATAGCACAATCCATATCAAATTTATGTTTTCCGTATTTAGCACAAATACCAATGATCCTCGTAGCTTGCTGGATCCAAGAACAGATTTTTATCCAAAAATAAAAACATAGAACGAAGTAAAAGACAAAACTACTGATTTGCAAATACCAACCGTGAATGGGGATAATCTTTCCATAAAGCCGCATAGGCAATTTTGATATAATTGTCATGATAACTGTTCAATTAGCACAAAGACACGAAATATATTATTAATAGGGGACTTGTCACCATAATTTCAATTAAAATTGATTAAAAAGAAAGTAGACTTACCGCAAAAATGTGTTTGGGATATTGACATCAAGATGTTTAAAACGGAAAGTGAAAAAGCCATCACTCTGTCTGGCATGTTAGAACTCTGCCAAAGATTAGAAACAATAATAAATTATCCGAGAATATATAGTTCTAAGAGAGTAATTTTTACTATGAATTTGTACAGTTTTCAGACCAGGCATGTTGATGATAACAATCTTTGTCTAAGCTCGTAAAAAAACAATTTTTGTTTAAAAAACAATTTTTGTTTAAAAAACAATTATCAAAAGAAACTTTTTATTGTTGGGAACTAAAGTTAGTTTTTTAGTCTTTAAAAAGACTTCACCCCTGTCTAATAGTTGAATACGTATACCATTTAAAATTTTCAATAAAACCATATCCTCGAACCTAACTACATACAAACAAATAGAAAATTCGCTTGTAATTATATACTGTGATCTAATGTAATTTCACATAAAAGTCGCTGCTTCTTGTATGTGATCTATTATGGACTTGTCATGAAGTGCAGTGCTAAGATCTATTTCATTCTACTACTATCGTAATATGCAAAGCACTTCAGCTCACACTTATTATTTTCATCTATCAATTGGCCAGATCCATTTATAATAAAAAAAGGAACGGTTAAATATTGTAAAACACAAAAAAAATAAATACGTTTAAACAAGAAAATGGGTTCTACTTATTTTTTTTTACCAGTTACATGATTATGGGAATATAACTACTTCCAGGTCAAACTAGTTCTGCATTGGGACTGATCGACGTATACAATTTTCAACCGAGTGAACTTAATAATTTAAATATAAAGCAAAAAAATAGTTAAAGGGAGAATTTTAACACCTTTTATATACTCAGGAAAATAGATTGTGTGCATATTTTGCTTCAACCAAATTGTGCTTTAATGGAAAAAGGCTTACCCACTTTATAACCACCTATTTAACAACATTGTAATTGAGAATAAAATAACAAATAAGAAAAAAAAAAGGAGCAAAGGAGTAAACATTGAATATCAATTATTGACAAATAAAAGAGCCACTAAAGATTTTCAAATTAATTAAACCATGTTACCTCATCCTTGATACTATTAAGAGAGTAGAAACAAATTCTCCCAAAAGCTGCAACTGCGTTATCATGTATTCTTCTGTATCTCTAGATATCACACTATCTAGTCTTTGCATAGATTCTGTCTAATGCATATTAATTGCTATTAAGATTAAAAAAACATGTGTATATATTTTTGAGATTTAAGTTTTAAAAAACTCAAAGAAGTTACTAATAGCACAATCCATATCAAATTTATGTTTTCCATATTTAGCACAAATACCAATGGCCCTCGTAGCTTGCTGGATCCAAGAACAGATTTTTATCCAAAAATAAAAACATTAAAAGAAGTAAAAGACAAAACTACTGATTTGCAAATACCAACCGTGAATGGGGATAATCTTTCCATAAAGCCGCATAGGCAATTTTGATATAATTGTCATGATAACTGTTCAATTAGCACAAAGACACGAAATATATTGTTAATAGGGGATTTATCACCATAATTTCAAACAAAATTGATTAAAAAGACAGTAGATTTACTGCAAAAATGTGTTTGGGATATTGACATCAAGATGTTTAAAACGGAAAGTGAAAATGCCATCACTTTGTTTGGCATGTTAGAACTCTGCCAAAGATCATAAGCTGTAATAAAATATCCGAGGGTATATGGCTCACATAGACTAATTTTTATTGTGAATTTGTACAGTTTTCAGACCAGGCGTGTTGATAGTAACAATCTTTGTCTAAGCTCGTAAAAAAATCAACTTTTGTTTGAAAAACAATTATGAAAGAAATTTTTTTATTGATGGGAGCTGAAGTTAGTTTTTTCGTATTTAAAAAAAACCTCACCTCCGTTTAATAGTTGACTAGGTACACCATTTAAAGATTTCAACATAACCACATCTTCCAAACTAACTGCATACAAACAATTATAAAATTCCCTTATAGTTATGTATCGTGATCCCATGTAACTTCACGTAAAATTCGTTGCTTCTCTTCTGTGATCTGTTGTGGGCTTGTCATGAAGTGCACGCAAAGCTCTATTTCATCCTACTACCATCGTAATCGGAAAAGCTCTTCAGCTCACACTTATCATCCTCATATATCAACTAGCTTGGTCCATCTAAAATCTAAAAAAAAGGAACAGTTAAATATTATAAAAAACATAAAAATAAATCTATGTTTAAACAAGAAAAATGGGTTCGACTTATTTTTTACCACATACATGATTATGGGAACATTAGCACTTCAAAGTCCAACTAGTTCCAAATCGCGCATGATCGATGCATAAAGTTTTCAACCGAGTTAGTTTAATATTTTAGATATAAAGCAAAAAAAAAAGTTAAAGGGGGAATTTTAGCACCTTTTATCACTCTAGCAAATAGACTGTGTGCGTATCTTGCTTCAACTAAATTGTGCTTTATTGGCAAAAGGCTTACCCACTTTATAACAAATAAGAAAAAAAAGGAGAAAAACAGTAAACATTTAAGATCAATTATTGACAAATAAAAGAGCCATTAGAGATTTCCCAAATAATTAAACCATGTTACCTCATCCTTGATACTGTTAGGAAAGTAGAAATAAATTCTCCCAAAAGCTGCAACTGCGGTATCGTGTAAATCTTCTGTATCTCCAAATATCACACTATCTAGTCTTCAGACAAATTCTGTCTACTTGTTATTAAGATTAAAAAAACATGTGCATATATTTGAGATTTAAGTTTAAAAAAACTCAAAGAAGTTACCCATAGCACAATCCATATCAAATTTATGTTGTCCATATTTAGCACAAATACCAATGGCCCTCGTAGCTTGCTTGATCCCAAAACATATTTTTATCCAAAAATAAATAAATATAACAAAGTAAAAGACAAAAATACTGATTTTCAAATACCATTTGTGAACGGGGATAATCTTTCTCTAAATCCACACAGGAAGTTTTGATATAATTGCCATGAAATCTGTTCAATTTCAAACAAAATTGATAAAAAAGTAGATTTTCTGCAGAAATGTTTTTGGGATATATGCACCAAGATGTTGAAAACGGAAAGTGCAAAAACTATCATTCTGTTTGGCATGTTAGAACTATGTCAAAGATCATAAGCGGTAATATATTATCCGAGAGTATATAGTTCCAAGAGACTAATTTTTACTGTGAATTTGTAGAGTTTATCAGACCAGGCGTGTTGATAAAAACAATCTCTGTTTAAGCTTGTACAAATACAATTTTTGTTTAAAAAACAATTATCAAAGAAATTTTTTTATTGATGGGAGATGAAGATATTTTTTTAGTCTTTAAAAAGACCTCGACCCCGTCTATTAGTTGACTAGGTATACCCTTTAAAGTTTTCAACAAAACCACATCCTCTAAACTAACTGTATACAAACAATTAGAAAATTCCCTTATAGTTATGTACTATGATCTAATGTAAGTTCACATAAAAGTCGATGCTTCTCTTCTGTGATCTATTGTAGACTTGTCATGAAGTGCAGTGCTAAGCTCTATTTCATCCTACTACCATCATAATCTGCAAAGCTCTTCGGCTCACACTTATCTTCCTCATCTATGAACGGGTTTCGTCCATCTAAAATCTCAAAAAAAGGAACGGTTAAATATTGTAAATAACATAAAAATAAGTCTACGTTTAAACATGAAATTGGGTTCTACTTACCTTTTTTCCACAAACATGATTGTGGGAACATTAGTACTTCAAGGTCCAATTAGTTCATGACCGCGCCTGATTGATGCATATAGTTTTCAAACGGGTGAATTTAATAATTTAGATATAAAGCAAAAAAATAGTAAAAGGGAGAATTTTAACACCTTTTATTTACTCAGGAAAATAGAGTGTGTGCACATTTTGCTTCAACTGAATTGTGCTTTAATGGTAAAAGCTTTAACCACTTTATAACCACCAATTTAACAACATTGTGAATGAGAATAAAATAACAAATAAGAAAAAAAAGCAGCAAAGCAGTAAACATTGAAGATCGATTATTGAAAAAGAAAAGAGCCATTAGAGATTTCCAAACTAATTTAACCATGTTACCTCATCCTTGATACTGTTAGGAGAGTAGAAATATTTTATCCCAAAAGCTGCAACTACAGTATCGTGTAAATCTTCTGTATCTCTAAATATCACATTGTTTAGTCTTTGGATAGATTTTTTATAATGCATATTACTTGTTATTAAGATTAAAAAAACATGTGTACTCCCTCTGTCCCAAATTATAAGAGAAAATTACTTTTTAGATTCATTGAAGAATTAATGTTTCTGGTCTATATATAGACCAAATACATTAATTCTTCAATGAATCTAAAAAGTGATTTTCGCTTATAATTTGGGACGGAGGGAGTATATATTTTTGAGATTTAAGTTTTAGAAAAGCTCAAAGGAGTTACCCATAGCACAATCCATAACAAATTTTTGTTTTCCATATTTAGCACAAATACCAATGGCCCTCGTAGCATGCTGGATCCAAAAATAGTTTTTTATTCAAAAATAAATAAATATGACTAAGTAAAAGACAAAATTATTGATTTTAAAATACCATTCGTGAACGGGGATAATCTTTCTCTAAATCCGCACAGGAATTTTTGATATAATTGTCATGATATCTATTCTATTAGCACACAGACACGAGATATATTATTAATAGGGGACTTATCGCCATAATTTCAAACAAAATTGATAAAAAAGAAAGTAGATTTTCCGAAGAAATATTTGTGGGATACTTGCACAAATATGTTGAAAACAGAAAGTGCAAAAGCCATCACTCTGTCTGGCATGTTAGAACTCTGGTAAAGATCAGAAGCAGTAATAAATTATCCGAGAATATATAGTTCTGAGAGACTAATTTTTACTGTGAATTTGTACAATTTTCAGACTAGGCGTATTGATAATAACAATCTTTGTCTAAGCTCGTAAAAAAAACAATTATCAAAGAAAACTTTTTATTGATGGGAGTTGAAGTTAGTTTGTTAGTCTTTAAAAAAACTTCACCCCTTCTAATAGTTGACTAGGTATACCATTTAAAGTTTTTTAAAATAAAACAACATCCTCTAAACTAATCGTATACAACAATTAGAAAATTCCGTTATAGTTATGTATTGTGTTAACTTCACATAAAAGTCGTTGCTTCTCTTATGTGATCTATAGTGGACTTGTCATGAAGTGCAGTTTTAAGCTCTATTTCATCCTACTACCAACGTAATCTATAAAGCTCTTCAGCTCACACTTATCATCCTCCTCTATCAACTTGCCTGATCCATCTAAAATATAAAAAAAGGATAGATTAAATATAGTAAAAAACATAAAAATAAATCTACGTTTAAACAAGAAAAATGGATTCTACTTACTTTTTTTTTACCACATACATGATTATGGGAACATTAGCACTTCAAGGTCCAACTAGTTCCGCATCGCGCCTGATCGATGCATACCGTTTTCAACCGAGTAAACTTAATAATTTAGATACAAAATAAATCCCACACTCCTACTCATTGAAGTTGAACCCACATCTTACAGGGTAGCTATCAAAGATCCTAAATCGGGGGCAGCTATGAACAATAAGCTATTAGAGTAAACCTAACAAATAGTCTCTAACTGAAATATAAATAACTTCTAATTCATTACACTTAGACTGTGGCTTAAAAAAAGCTGTGGCTAATTGAATTGTAATCATCTTTCATATAATGGAAATTCTTAAATTCCTCTCTCTCTCTCTCTCTCTCTCTCCCCGTTTTGGTTAGTTATGTCATAATTGGACACATCATAAAAAATAGATGATAATGGATTTGACTCCTTGGGTTTGGGACGACCCTTCAAAGGATCCTTTACTGAACAAATGATAATTTCATGGATTATTAAAGGGCTTAATAAGACAGCCAAGAATAAAGACTGGCATTAGGCAGTGCAAACGCAAACATTCAAAACAAGGACTGAATTTTATATCAAAAAATGTAATATAATTAAAATATTCAAATAAATAATTATTTTTAGGGTTATTACCATTTTACCCCTTGCCATATAGGCCATTTCTGGTTTACCTCTTGCCATATAGCCTATTTCTGATTTACCCCCTGGATTATTATCTTTTTTATAAAAATAACCTCACCATTTCAAAATACTAACAATTTAGCCCTTAAAGTTAAAATCCGCAGGTTTTCTGCGGATTTTCTTTTGGATTTTCCTACGAATTTTGATTTTAGGGACTAAATTTTTAGTATTTTGAAATTGCAAGGTTGATTTTCAAAAAAAAAAAATTTACTAGGAGTAAACAAAAAATTGCCTATATGACAAGGGGGTAAAATGGTAATAACCCTAATTTTATATCCAAAACAAAAAAAAAGTATTTTACCCCTGCAATGTCAGCGATTTTTGATTTATCTCTCATAATAAAAACAATAATGAAATTATTAAAAAAATTAAAATTAAAATTTTTTTTAATTTTTTAAAATAAATGAATAAATAAAAATTTCCACATGCATTTTAAAAAATAAAAGAAATTTCATGTGGACATGCCTCGTAAGCAAAGTTGAAGATTTCATGCCAATTGATCAACTGAGGGGCTAAAAACATGGAATCTTAACATTACAAGGAGGAATCCAATTTTTTTTCAGGGGCTAAAATCAAAACTCGCTAACATTACAGGGGAATTTTGTATATTTAATCCTTAACAAAATTTCACAACATTCTCTCAAAACAATATTACTAGTTTGTTGGAAATTGATTTCATAATTTGGGTTGAAATCACTACTACGGAAAACCCCTTTCACAACGGTTGGAAAATGGGTATCATCACGCGGGTCATACCGTTGTTAAATAGGGTGTGGTTGTAAGTTCGATGTTTCTATCACGGTCTGGAAACCGTTATTAAAAGGTAGTACGCGCGCCACTTAGCACAACAGTTATACTTATAAACCTGTTGTGATACTTACATATGATGGGTTCGAAACCCATCAACACAAATTATGTAAATCATAAATGACCTTTGATCATGGTTACAATATATAATCATTGTGAAAGTTCCTGGAGTTTATGATATAATATGTAGATTGCTTGTTTGCCATATACCTCACTAAAGAAATACAAGCTTTCAAAGTGACGAAGAAGTCTATAATCTGAAAATTAAGCTATTATTGAAAAATAACTTAAACAAACCATTGTTTTCTGATTGCATGCTTCTCATCGTGCATTTCATGCTCTTTTACATACATATTATGATTTATTTGTCTAACTCCTTAGATACATCGCTGTCTTCTGTAACACCCCTTTTCTAACCCCAAATAATTCAATACAATAACAGAGTAGTATAACATGCATATAATAAAAACGGTGCCACATGTCGTTTCCATAGCAATGAAAACCACAAACGAGCATATCAAATATACATATGATCATAAATATAACACATTTGAAAACTTCATGTTTATTCAATATGCATATCGCAACGGAATACTTCTTTCTCAAAACAATTTCAATTAATTAGATCCCATGCTATAATCATCTACCAACATAATGACAATATTATCCCATCAATAAGTCATATGAGTTCAAACACTGGGCATTAAGGCCACGTAATATAATATATACAAATACAATGTAAAATAAGAGAATATACCAATATCTCATAGCAACAAAACATGAGTTCAAATATCCCCCATGTTACATGACCAGAGCATCGACTCACTACCTAAAATAAGAGAAGTAACCGAACAAGCTCTTCGGCTAATCCTCGTGCAAGCACAACTATTCTTCGGAACCTGCACGATATCGCATAGAACATCATTACAACAAAAGGGTGAGAATTCATATCATTATGAACATATATAATATCAACAATGAATATAGAATACAAACAACCAACAATTCTCCAAACTTCATAATCATAACGAGTTCCACAATTATCACACATATCACAATAATCCTTATTATTCCACCAAGATAACATTTACCAATTATCACATAAGCACACATCAAATTCAAACACATCATAAAGAAACCAATATGACTCCAATTCAATTTAATGCGACTCATGCATGTGGTACCAATGTGAACATCAAGCTCACTTCGCTTTCGACTCATTTTGAATCAAAACCACGCTTCTGATCCGGACTAGGATCCAAGAAAACAATATGAACATAGAGTTCATTGCTTCCGTTTCCACACTAGGATCAAAGCCACAAAATTCAGAGTCCAATCTCCCCATGAATGCATGTGCAACAAGATTCACAATATATGCAATTAAGATTATCACACAACCTTAATTATCCAAGCATATCACAACAATTCGCACACATCGAATTATCCACCAAAATGTTGTGCAACATACATACAGTATCAATAAAGCATGCATTCACATAGCATTTATCGATTACACATAACATACAAGCCAATCAATGTTATCTTCCACAATTCACCAAAGTCAGGTATAGAAACACGAAAATTTACAAAGTTAAGTTTCATACAAAATGTCTTCTAAACCTACCCAAACGTGCACAGTAAATTCCAGAAAATTCTCAAAAATTATTATAAAATATAAGCTTCCCTATTCTTAAGTCATTTTTCAAAAATATTAATTTTTGATTCAGGAACCCGCGCTAAGCGCGTCTGCTACTGGAAAATGGCTCGTTTTATTTTCAAGAGCGCGCTGAGCGGCCTCTACTGCGTTGAGCGCCCTCTACGATTTTTGGAAAAAAACCCATTTTGACAGCACTTTTAAAAATCCGTTTTAAACCAAACAACCATTACTCATACATAGATAGGTTCCTAATCATGGTTCTATCATGGGTTATCAACAAAACAACAAAAAACATGAATCTTCATTCAATTTCAAGGATTTCTACTCAAAACCCTAACATACAAAGTTATGAGAAATTGAAATTAAGAACACCTAACATTCAAGCTATCCATTGCATATCATATATACCCATAATAACATAGATTCTCCCCCTTACCTCTTGAAGATTCTTCTTCTTCTAGGGTCTCCTTCTCTTTTCTCTATTCTCCTCTTCTCTTGTTCTCTCTCTTCCCTTTCACCAAAAGAGAGTTATGAGACTAACCTAATCTCTACTCTTACTATCTTTGTTAGTTAAATGGGCTTAGCCACTCTCACCCCCTTATTACTACTACTTCTAATAATTAGGCCTAATTGAATTATTATATTATATACCTAACAATCCAAATAGCATAATTAACACAATAACACACAATTAAATTAAGTATTACACCAAATAATAATTTAATAAATAACTACTAATAAAATAATTATTTAATATAAAAATCGGGATGTTACATCTTCAATTATAGTTAAATTTCTTGTAGATAATGAAACTTAACTATAATCGAAGATAATGATACATCTGAGGAGCCAGATCATTATACAATAATCTATATGTAAAAGAACATCAAATGAATGATGAGACGCGTGCAATCCGAATACAATGATTTCTTTAAGTTGGTTTTCAAATACAATTTAATTTTAAGATTATAGTATCTATGTCAATTTAAATGAATGTATTTTAAGTGAGGTGTATGGAAAACAAGTAATTTACATATTATATAATAAACTCAAACAACATCATACATTAGAGCAAAATATTATAATTTGTGAGCAATGAAAAAGATATATTATAAATTTCCAGAACTCATCTTTTATTGAAACTAATCGTGGAACAAAAATCAATTATGAAGTTCATCGATTTGTGAAGCTATGAAAAAATATAAGGAGAAAGAAGCTTATACAACAGCTTCATACTTCTTATATTTCTTCTCATTGCTTCTCAAATTAAATGAAGTTTGTTGCGGTTGTTGTTTCTTCATTAACTAAAATGTGTTGTTCTTGTCGAGTCCTACAATAACCATGAAAGTTATCAACATGTGAAAACTCAGACTTATTTGTCAACAGAGTATTAAAAACATCTTGTTTGTGAAGCTATGAAGAAGTACAAGGTGGGTGAAGTTTCCATCATAGCTTCATGCTTCTTGTACTTTTTTTCCATGGCTACACAAACAATATGTACCATAGTCAAAGTATGATCTTTGTTAAGGTAGTGAAGACGAATATGAAATAATAAGAACAATTAATCAACAAAAACAACATGCAACAAACAAGATAATGGAGAACTATCTAACAATTATATGTAAGAAGAAGAATGCCTTAATGTATGAAGCACAAAATTCACGGCTAATAGTGAAGAAGAAGAGAAAAAAATCGGTGCTAGGGTTTCACCGTGAAAGAAACAGCGCTACTGTCAATAAGTGAGATTTAATTCGCTTATATATGGATAAATTATTTCACAATGGTTATCTACCAACCATATTGATAAGTATTTAGTTATTATAAATATATCACAACGGTGGAACGTACCAACCGTAGTCATCTCCCTTTAAGTTTTTTTATATAAAAATAAGTAAAAAAAAGAAAAGACACGCCTTAACATTAAAGGAATAATATATATGATGACATTGAGGTTCGAATTCATGAAAGCTTGATGGTTTTACCGAGGTTGGTTGCTCAACTGTTGTTATATACAATTAATTTTTAATAAAAAAATAAAAATAATATGGCAGTGCCTTATTTTAAAGATGTCACCACGGTGTAGTGAAGAACCATGATAATCATGACTTTGTTATTTACGCGTTTTGTAGTAATGAATAGAGATGAAGGAGCTAGTCCAACATGATTAAAGATGAGGCTTAATATTTTAAGGAGATTTCTTAATGCATCATATCTTAGTGTCATACCCCAAAATTTGCCCGATCAAGTTCGCTTCTGTTAATTTATTGAGGGTGTTAAAATTAAGGGCTGTGGGGTTTAATATATCTATTGTTGAACCTGATCTCTTGTGAAACTCTTTTTAAACGGAGGTGTGCAATTAACAGATATTTAGGGCCCAACTGTTGGCCCATATATCTCATTCTAAGGATTTCTTCTTCACCATTTTTTATTCTACTATACTTATTTACTCATTTTTATGCATGTTTATATTTTACTAACTAATATTATTAATTACTATTGTATTTGTTATTATAGAACAATTAACCTTTTTGTTATTAATTAATTAGGAATTAATCATACATTAGTTATAAGTTTGTTAATAATATTATTATTGTTATTAGGATTATTTTTAGTCTTTTTATAATTATTAAGTTAATTGGGCAATAGGCCCATTAGGTGTAAAAAAAAACCCTAATTTAACTAATATAAATAGAATATTTTGTAGACAATTAGGGGGGGAATGGAGACGATACCGAACCCTTATTTCCCCAAAACATCTGCACGTACAAACCCTTCTCTCACTCTAAAAATCCCTGCCGTACCTTCACGTGCATACATTGTAAATAAGCTTTTCCATTCATAGAGTTCACAACCTACTGTACACAATACCAAATTATTTTAAAGCAAAACCTGTAAATATTAGTCTTCTCATTTTATCATCGTTTTCAAACCTCTCACACAAATCACAACATCCAATAATCGTAGCATTTGCATCTAAATGTAACATCATTTTTTTTCACCATAAACAAAATCCATAAACTTTCCTTCACGTTCATCGTCGAACCCCATATGCTGCAACTCGTAAACATAATGAATTCAGCAAGTTAAGCCGATCTCGCTTCTCGTCCAGCCATTACCACCGATCAAACACACCCACGCGTATCAATCGTAGAGCAACATCATCTCATCAACAAATCCAAACGCACGAGTGAGAACTAGAGAGCTCGAAAGTTGATTGAAGGAAGAACAGAGTAACTAGATAGAAGAGGGGAAATCAAATCGCAACAGACTCGATCGCTCCCTCCGCCACTGCGCGCCATCACCACCACGCACGCCTAGTTTCGCGACCAACACATGTCGTAACAACCGACGGCCGCGCGACTTCCCCCCGCCGCGGATCTGAGATTCCGGCCACCCCTTTCGCTTCCTGATCCCTCCCGTGCACGATACTGTTTCTAATGGGGGGTGTTTGCAATTTCACTATTATTAAAGAAAGGTCGTGAAAGAGATAAGGATTGGACCATCTCCCACTACATTGGGCCCCACACTATCCTTTACTTTGACTGGGCCATTACGTCTCCGTTTTCTATATGATTTATTCTGTTGCTAATCATTATCAACGATAACACGCAGCTGAGTTGGCAAACAGAGGAGCTTCTATCTACGCTGGCTTGGGTTCGATCCCCTGTTGGGCCATGTTTTTTCCATTAAATTCCATACGCAATTCTGTGCACACAAGCCCATCAGGAGTACAGTACACCTTCAAGCATTCACCATCAGATCTTCCATAATCCAGATCTAACGCCCAGGAGGATGCATGCATACCATGGACATTCAAAGGCTCGCTGCACAGGATCTCACCACCAGGTTTCCTTCTATTTTTGTTGTTATATATTATTTAATAGTTTAGTTATCTTAATATATTAATATATACATATATAATGATTTAATTAATTATTTAAATTAGGATTAGGTATATATTGGGTTTTAGGAATTATATTCTCTCGATTATTCCGATTACTCGACTATTTGCCCGATTAATTAATCTAATTAATTTTAATTATAATAAAAAACCCTTATAAATACATTAAGATATTAGGGTTTGCTCCGTCCCATTTGCCCAAAGTATCAAAGATATTAGGATTTAATTTATTATTCGTTCCGACTAAATCTATTGGTCGCGATGGTTAATAATCGATTAATTTAATTAACTAAATCCTATAAATTAAAATTCAAATAAATTTATTTTGCTAAATGGTTTTAACCATCTTATTGGTTATGATGATTAGCATATTTCCCCTTATCAATTCGTTATTATTTGTAATCGAAACTATCGGTTATGAGGGGTAACGATAAATTAATAAAGTAATAATTAAAATACATCAATTTGCTAAAAGTGATAATCGAATCAATCGATTAGAATTGCTAGCAATCCTTTACTAATCTGTTAACTATGGCGATCGAATCTATTGATCGTTGCGGTTAATAGTGCCATATTAAATCAGGATTGTACGCCCAAAACATCTAAAACACACTAAACCACGTAACTACGGATTTTCATCTCTTCAATTCTGCGATGTTCAAACTGCGATAAGGTAATTCAAAATACCTTCGAACATTCGCATTTCAAAACAATTTCAAAACAACTTCACACAATCTCTATAATCAATTCTAAGGCGTACAATCCTGTTCCCGAACTACGTAGACTCTGATCCTCCATAAGGAGGTACGTAGGCACTTGGCAACAAGGCGAGTCCCCCACCCTAAAATCTCAATTTTCCCCCTTATTCATTTCCTTACCTTAATACTCTTAGCCATCAAACCTTTGCCTTAGATTCAAAGCCAATAGGAAAGGGTTGAGGGTGCCTAACACCTTCCCTCGACCTGAATATAGTATCTTACCCCGATCTCTATACTGCGTAAGGTTTCCTATTCGCCTTGGTAGAATAGGTGGCGACTCTAAAGCTAAATTTTTAGGCAGGTTGCTACACTTAGTAGTATTATGTATCTTTTTTCGCACCTCGTGAAGTTTTAAAAAAATTCTTAGATTTAAGAAATGTACTTCTAGAACTACTTTATACACATACAATTAATCTAGAACTACTTTATACACATACAATTAATTCGCTTGTGTCAATTTTTATGCTTAAATTTATTTCAAGTATATTTTTGAGTAAATTTTATCATAAAATTGAAACGTAACTAAAAAGTAATTAAATTATATATGTATGGAGTACTTCCAAAAATGTATGGGTTAATGAAGTTTTTGGTCCCTCTAAATATTGCAGATTTCGTTTTTAGTCCCTCCAAAATTTTCCTTTAAGAAATCGTCCCTTCAAAATTTTTCGTCTAAACTATTGGTCCCTAACGTCAAATTTGCTAGAGATTAGCTACGACTTTAGCCACCGATTAGCTACGAAATTTGATGTTAGGGACCAATAGTTTAGACGAAAAATTTTGGAGGGACGATTTCTTAAAGAAAAATTTTGGTGGGACTAAAAACGAAATCTTCAATATTTAGAGGGACCAAAAACTTCATTAACCCAAAATGTATTTCTAAAAATTGATGGAAGTTTTTGGATTTTCATAATATACTTTTTTGTTAGAACAAGATTTGTTCTTATCAATTATCTTAGTTTTGATGATAACAATAATATGAATTTTGCTTAAGATAATATGGTACTCTAATCCAATGCAAT
Organism: Vicia villosa; assembly: GCF_029867415.1. Lineage (NCBI taxonomy): Eukaryota > Viridiplantae > Streptophyta > Magnoliopsida > Fabales > Fabaceae > Vicia > Vicia villosa. Next base: position 193,996 of record NW_026705674.1, on the reverse strand, counting down.
TTCCCTTTCAGGAAATATATATAAAGAGTACGCATAATTCAGCGCTCAGAAGATGTGTCTCAAATGGTTCAGCATGCAACATCAGAACATGGTCTGGCAAGACATCAGAAGATGGTCGAAGCAGAATCAGAACATGGGTCTATGGAAGCATCAGAAGAACATGAGATCAGAAGCACTGAAGATCAGAAGATGGTATCACGCTCAGAAGCACTTCAAGGTCAGAAGATCAGAAGATGCTGTGCACCAAGCTGTTTGACTCTGATGATATTCAAACGTCGTATACACAAACATCAGATCAGAAGGAAGTACACGTGGCAGACTACGCTGACTGACAAAAGGAACGTTAAAGCTACTAAAGGCTACGTCAGTAGACACAGCGTGAACAAGGCTCGAGGTAGTTGACAAAAGCGTATAACATTAAATGCAAAGCTGTACGGAACACGCAAAGCATTAAATGCATTCAACGGTCATCTTCTCAACGCCTATAAATATGAAGTTCTGATGAGAAGCAAGGTTAACGATTCTGCACCAAAACAACTCATATCAAACTTGCTGAAACTCTGTTCAAATCAAAACTCAGAATCTTCATCTTCATCAAAGCTCACTACATTGCTGTTGTAATATCTTAGTGAGATTAAGCTTAAATTGTAAGAGAAATATCACAGTTGTGATTATCGCTTTTAAGAAGCATTTGTAAACTCTTGAATAGATTACATTAAGTTGTAAGGAACTAGAGTGATCAGTTGATCAGTATACTCTAGGAAGTCTTAGCAGTTAGCTGAGCAGGAAGTCTTGGCAGTTGGCTGAGCAGGAAGTCTTGGCAGTTGGCTGAGCAGAAAGTCTTAGGAGTGAACTAAGCCTAGAGTGATCGTGTTGATCAGTAGACTCTAGAAAAGTCTTAGGAGTGAACTAAGCAGTTGTTCCTGGAGTGATCAGGTTGTGATCAGAAGACTCTGGAAGACTTAGTTGCGGCTAAGTGGAAAACCATTGTAATCCGTGCGATTAGTGGATTAAATCCTCAGTTGAGGTAAATCATCTCTGCGGGGGTGGACTGGAGTAGCTTCGTTAACAGCGAACCAGGATAAAAATAATTGTGCATTTTATTTTTATCGCTCAAGTTTTTAAGTCACACTTATTCAATCCCCCCCTTTCTAAGTGTTTTTCTATCCTTCAATTGGCATCAGAGCGCCGGTTCTAAGGTGCAAGCACTTAACCGTGTTTAGAAAAGATTCAGGAAGAGAAAAACGCTTCATTTAAAAGATGGTTGATGAAAGTGAAAGGACTATACCCACACCTGCATCTACATCTGGCTCTGCTGAGCAATACAACGGTAACAATGGTTATACTAGACCGCCGGTATTTGATGGTGAAAACTTTGAATACTGGAAAGATAAACTGGAGAGTTACTTTCTGGGTCTAGATGGTGATCTATGGGATCTTCTGATGGATGGTTACAAACATCCAGTAAATGCCAGAGGCGTGAAGCTGTCAAGGCAAGAAATGAATGATGACCAAAAGAAGCTTTTCAGGAATCATCATAAATGTAGAACTGTTTTGCTGAATGCTATCTCTCATGCTGAGTATGAGAAGATATCTAACAGGGAAACGGCCTATGACATATATGAGTCCTTGAAAATGACTCATGAAGGAAATGCTCAAGTCAAGGAGACAAAAGCTCTTGCCTTAATCCAGAAGTATGAAGCCTTCAAGATGGAGGATGATGAAGACATTGAAAAGATGTTTTCGAGATTTCAAACTCTGACTGCTGGATTGAGAGTTCTTGACAAAGGATACACCAAGGCTGATCATGTGAAGAAGATCATCAGAAGCTTACCCAGAAGATGGGGTCCGATGGTGACTGCATTCAAGATTGCGAAGAATCTGAATGAAGTTTCTCTGGAAGAGCTTATCAGTGCCTTGAGAAGCCATGAGATTGAGCTGGACGCAAATGAGCCTCAAAAGAAAGGTAAGTCTATTGCATTAAAATCTAATATCAAGAAATGCACTAACGCTTTTCAGGCTAGAGAAGAAGATCCTGAAGAATCAGAATCTGAAGAAGAAGATGAACTGTCCATGATTTCCAGAAGGCTAAACCAACTCTGGAAGACCAAGCAAAGGAAGTTCAGAGGCTTCAGAAGTTCAAGGAAATTTGAACGTGGAGAATCTTCTGATGAAAGAAGATTTGACAAGAAGAAGGTCATGTGCTATGAATGCAATGAGCCTGGACACTACAAGAATGAATGTCCAAATCTTCAGAAGGAAAGTCCCAAGAAAAAGTTTCATAAGAAGAAAGGTCTTATGGCAACCTGGGATGAGTCAGAAGATGATTCAGAAGATGAGCAGGCCAACTGTGCGCTGATGGCGACAGAAGATGACGGATCAGAATCTACATCAGAATCAGATTCTGAAGAGGTATTTTCTGAACTTACTAGAGATGAGTTAGTTTTCGGTCTAACTGAACTTCTGGAACTCAAGTCTCAGATCAGTCTCAAATACAAAAAGCTGAAAAAGCAATTTGAATTTGAAACAAAGAAGCTTGAGTTGGAGAATTCTGAATTAAAAGAAAAACTTTTAAAACTATCCAATAATGTTGGATCTCCTTCTGATTCAGAAAAATCCACTCCTAGTCTGAACCATATTCTGAAAGAATATGATTTAAGTTTCAGAAAGTTCTTATCTAGAAGTATTGGCAGAAGTCAGCTAGCTTCTATGATATATGCTGTGTCTGGAAACAAAAGAGTTGGCATTGGTTATGAGGGTGAAACCCCATACAAACTTGAACCTGTTGATGAAATGAAAATTATATACAAGCCATTGTATGATCAGTTCAAGTATGGCCACTCACATGATATTAGGCACACCTCACATGCACAGAGTTTTCACATTACACACACTAAGAAGCATGTGACACAACCTAGGAAATATCATGAAACTCACATTAAGAATTATCATGCTGTTCCTCCTATTGCTTACAATGTTAAACCCAAGTTCAATCAGAACTTGAGAAAATCTAACAAGAAAGGACCCAAAAAGATGTGGGTACCTAAGGATAAGATTATTCCTATTGCAGATATCCTTGGCTGCAAGAAGGACAAAGCACAACATGTCATGGTACCTGGACTCTGGATGCTCGCGACACATGACAGGAAGAAGGTCTATGTTCCAAGACCTGGTGCTTAAGTCTGGAGGAGAAGTCAAGTTCGGAGGAGATCAGAAGGGCAAGATAATTGGCTCTGGAACTATAAAATCTGGTAACTCTCCTTCCATCTCTAATGTACTTCTTGTAGAAGGATTAACACATAACCTTTTATCTATCAGTCAATTAAGTGACAATGGTTATGATATAATCTTTAATCAAGAGTCCTGCAAGACTGTAAATCAGAAGGATGGCTCAATCCTATTTACAGGCAAGAGGAAGAACAACATTTATAAGACAGATCTGCAAGATCTTATGAGTCAGAAGGTGACTTGTCTTATGTCTGTTTCTGAAGAGCAGTGGGTCTGGCACAGGAGATTAGGTCATGCTAGTTTGAGAAAGATCTCTCAAATTAACAAACTGAATCTTGTCAGAGGACTCCCTAATCTGAAATTCCAATCAGATGCTCTTTGTGAAGCATGTCAGAAAGGCAAGTTCTCCAAACCTGCATTCAAGTCTAAGAATGTTGTTTCTACCTCAAGGCCATTAGAACTCTTGCACATTGATCTGTTTGGACCAGTCAAAACAGCATCTGTCAGAGGAAAGAAATACGGATTAGTCATCGTAGATGATTATAGCCGCTGGACATGGGTAAAATTCTTAAAACACAAGGATGAGACTCATTCAGTGTTCTTTGATTTCTGCATTCAGATTCAATCTGAAAAAGAGTGTAAAATCATAAAGGTCAGAAGTGATCATGGTGGTGAATTTGAGAACAAATCCTTTGAAGAATTCTTCAAAGAAAATGGTATTGCCCATGATTTCTCTTGTCCTAGAACTCCACAGCAAAATGGGGTTGTAGAGCGAAAGAATAGGACTCTTCAAGAAATGGCCAGAACCATGATCAATGAAACCAATATGGCTAAGCATTTCTGGGCAGAAGCAATAAACACTGCATGTTATATTCAGAATAGAATCTCTATCAGACCTATTCTAAACAAGACTCCCTATGAATTGTGGAAGAATAGAAAGCCCAACATTTCATATTTCCATCCTTTTGGATGTGTATGCTTTATTCTGAACACTAAAGATCATCTTGGTAAGTTTGATTCCAAAGCTCAAAAGTGTTTCCTTCTTGGATATTCTGAATGCTCAAAAGGCTACAGGGTATACAATACTGAAACATTGGTTGTAGAAGAATCAATCAATATCAGGTTTGATGATAAGCTTGGTTCTGAAAAACCAAAGCAAGTTGATAATTTTGCAGGTTGTGATATTGACATATCAGAAGTTGTTGAGCCAAGAAGCAACGCATCAGAAGCAGAGCTCCTCAGAAGCAAAGAATCTGAAGATCAAGTAACAGCTTCTCTGGAGGATCTAAGTATTTCTGAAGCACCATCTGTCAGAAGATCATCCAGACTCATCTCTGGTCATTCAGAAGATGTCATTCTTGGAAAGAAGGATGATCCAATCAGAACAAGAGCATTCCTTAGGAACAATGCAGACTGTCAATTAGGTCTTGTATCTTTGATCGAGCCAACTTCTGTTGATCATGCTCTAGAAGATCCAGACTGGATAATTGCTATGCAAGAAGAACTAAATCAGTTTACAAGGAATGATGTTTGGGATCTTGTTCCTAGACCAGATGGATTCAACATAATTGGTACAAAATGGGTCTTCAGAAACAAGCTTAGTGAGAAAGGTGAAGTGGTAAGGAACAAAGCCAGACTGGTGGCTCAGGGTTATAGTCAGCAAGAAGGGATTGACTACACAGAAACCTTTGCACCAGTGGCCAGGTTAGAGTCTATTCGTCTATTAATTTCTTTTGCCACTCAACATAACATCACTCTCTATCAGATGGATGTTAAGAGTGCCTTCTTAAATGGTTATATAGATGAAGAAGTTTATGTCCATCAACCTCCTGGTTTTGAAGACTCTAGGTCTCCTAATCATGTTTTTAAACTTAAGAAATCATTGTATGGATTGAAACAGGCTCCCAGAGCTTGGTATGAACGCTTAAGTTCTTTCCTTCTAGATAATGGTTTCACTAGAGGAAAAGTGGACACTACTCTCTTTTGTAAAACCTTTGAAAAGGATATTTTAATTTGTCAAATATATGTAGATGATATTATTTTTGGAACATCTAATGCTACACTTGGAAAGGAGTTTGCTAAGTCTATGCAGGCTGAGTTTGAAATGAGCATGATGGGAGAACTCAAGTATTTCCTTGGAATACAAATAAATCAAACATCAGAAGGAACGTATGTTCACCAAACCAAGTATGTGACGGAACTTCTGAAGAAGTTCAATCTTCTAGACTGCAAAGAAGCCAAAACTCCTATGCATCCAACATGCATCCTAGGTAAGGATGAGGTAAGTAAGAAGGTAGATCAGAAGCTATACAGAGGTATGATTGGATCTCTTCTATATCTGACTGCTTCTAGACCTGACATTCTGTTCAGTGTTTGTTTGTGTGCTAGATTCCAATCGGATCCTAGAGAATCTCATTTAACTGCTGTTAAGAGGATTCTAAGGTATCTGAAAGGTACTACTAATGTTGGTTTAGTTTACAGAAAATCTAAAGAATACAACTTAGTAGGATTCTGCGATGCTGATTATGCTGGAGACAGAATTGAAAGAAAAAGTACTTCAGGAAGTTGCCAATTTCTTGGAAGTCACTTAATCTCCTGGTACAGCAAGAAGCAAGCAACCATTGCTCTATCAACCACAGAAGCAGAATATGTCGCAGCTGCTGGTTGTAGTACACAGATGCTCTGGATGAAGAGTCAGTTAGAAGATTATCAGATATTTGAGAGTAACATTCCTATATTCTGTGATAATACTTCTGCTATATGTTTATCTAAGAATCCTATTCTTCATTCAAAAGCTAAACATATTGAGATAAAACATCATTTCATAAGGGACTATGTTCAGAAGGGTGTTATATCTTTAAACTTTGTTGATACAGACCATCAATGGGCTGATATCTTTACAAAACCCCTGGCTGAAGATAGGTTTAAGTTCATTCTGAAGAACATCAGTATGGATTTATGCCCAGAATGAGAAGATGAGAATTTCTCATGTATGAGTATCTTCTGAAATGAATGTGGAACATTTTTTTTAATCAGAAGTTCTGATTGAATTCGTTTAGAAATTATGATTCGGTTATTACTAACGTTTCATTGTCTAAGTTGATTCAGAACATCTTGTAAAGCAAAACAGCTGTTACGCTTTATCTCGGGATGGTAAACCTGCCGTTACTATTCATGGATAAGCGCGCGTGCAGTTGAAGGGACGCCGACCATAGGTAACTGTGCCAGTCACTTCATTTGTCTTTATTATCTCTCCTCACGTCACGTAACATTAAATGCGTTTCGTCATTCGTTTCATTTTATTTTCCTTTAAATACTCTTCAAAATGGTTTTCGGTTTCCTATCTCTTTGTTTTCCTCTTAAAATTTTTTTTTCTCTCTCTCTCTCGTTTTTCTTTTCTTCTCTCAAAACCTAGCATTCACCAAAAGCCTGTTGAAGCTCCATGACTCAAAGGCGACAGATCTCTGTGCATCTCGGGATGGCTCTTCTAATACCGCTCAAGTCAGATCCTTCTTTGATGTTGTTATCAACTTTCATCCAACGACAGAAGACTTTCTTGAGTTGTGGGAAGATATACTCAACTTCTATGTTGAGTTTCTTGACCGATTTGTGTATTTTTTAATTTTTTGTAGTCATTTCCTCTTTGGAAATTCTACTTTGTAGTTTTCTTTTCCTTGCTGCTTCTGCTTGTTTTGTATTTGCTAGGAATGTTTTTCATCTTGTTAAACATAGGAACCTTTTGTAATATCTTTTGATTATCAATGAAAACGTTTCTTTGTGTTTTACATTCCAGTAAATGTTTTCTTTTGTCGTTTTATACATTTGAATCTTTTTATATATACTTTTTGATGTTATGACAAAAAGGGGGAGAAAGATAAATGATAAATGATTTGATTAAATCTATCAGTTGCTGGGTAAAGGCTCCCACACATTCACTAACATGAACTGCAAGTTCAATATGGTTTAAGTGTTTTGCAGGTACAAAGAAGTGAAGTGAATCTTCAAAGCAAACACTAGAAGCAAAACCATTGAAACTGAAGCAAGCTGAGTGCTGTCAAGCTTCAGAGATCAGAAGCAAGAAAGAAGAATGAATCAGAAGCACTGATAATAGAATTTGAATATCACTGTCTATCCTGTTATGACAAAATTCTATTTGCCCTGATACACATAATGTTATGGCTCTGATACATTATTTGCTCTGATACATGTTTTTAGCCTAAAATGCTCTGATACATTTGGCTCTGATACATATCATGTATTTGAATATACATTTTATGTTCTAACTCGTTCATGCTGACTTTTGTCGTTTAGTTTTTGTTCTGTAACATTTCAGGATGTAGAGATGCTCAAATGATGCTCTGGTACATTCAACAATGTTCTGATACAAATCTAGCATGAAGTGATGTTAGTAGACATTCAAAGTTCTGAAGCTATCCGAGGGAAGCAGAAATCAGAAGATGTGAATGTTCTAAAAGATCCAGAAATTCAAGTTCTGAAGCTGTCCTGAATGGAAGCAGAAGTCAGAAGCTGTGAATGTTCTGAAGATCAAAGAAATTCAAGTTCTGAAGCTGTCCTGAATGGAAGCAGAAGTCAGAAGCTGTGAATGTTCTGAAGATCAAAGAAATTCAAGTTCTGAAGCTGTCCAATGGAAGCAGAAGTCAGAAGCTATGGATTCTCTGAAGGCAGAAGCTCATATGATCGTCTCTACCGAAATAATCAGGGAAGTCTTTTATTAAAGTTCTTCGAGTATTTATTTCAGGGGGAGATTATTTATCTCAGGGGGAGATTGTTAATCTCAGGGGGAGACATATTCATATGCTTATGCTATAGCTGTGTAATTTGTCTTTTGCCGTCTACTCTTTCTGATCGCAAATTCATATCATTTATATATGTTTTTGTCATCATCAAAAAGGGGGAGATTGTTAGAACAAGATTTGTTCTTATCAATTATCTTAGTTTTGATGATAACAATAATATGAATTTTGCTTAAGATAATATGGTACTCTAATCCAATGCAATTTCCCTTTCAGGAAATATATATAAAGAGTACGCATAATTCAGCGCTCAGAAGATGTGTCTCAAATGGTTCAGCATGCAACATCAGAACATGGTCTGGCAAGACATCAGAAGATGGTCGAAGCAGAATCAGAACATGGGTCTATGGAAGCATCAGAAGAACATGAGATCAGAAGCACTGAAGATCAGAAGATGGTATCACGCTCAGAAGCACTTCAAGGTCAGAAGATCAGAAGATGCTGTGCACCAAGCTGTTTGACTCTGATGATATTCAAACGTCGTATACACAAACATCAGATCAGAAGGAAGTACACGTGGCAGACTACGCTGACTGACAAAAGGAACGTTAAAGCTACTAAAGGCTACGTCAGTAGACACAGCGTGAACAAGGCTCGAGGTAGTTGACAAAAGCGTATAACATTAAATGCAAAGCTGTACGGAACACGCAAAGCATTAAATGCATTCAACGGTCATCTTCTCAACGCCTATAAATATGAAGTTCTGATGAGAAGCAAGGTTAACGATTCTGCACCAAAACAACTCATATCAAACTTGCTGAAACTCTGTTCAAATCAAAACTCAGAATCTTCATCTTCATCAAAGCTCACTACATTGCTGTTGTAATATCTTAGTGAGATTAAGCTTAAATTGTAAGAGAAATATCACAGTTGTGATTATCGCTTTTAAGAAGCATTTGTAAACTCTTGAATAGATTACATTAAGTTGTAAGGAACTAGAGTGATCAGTTGATCAGTATACTCTAGGAAGTCTTAGCAGTTAGCTGAGCAGGAAGTCTTGGCAGTTGGCTGAGCAGGAAGTCTTGGCAGTTGGCTGAGCAGGAAGTCTTGGCAGTTGGCTGAGCAGAAAGTCTTAGGAGTGAACTAAGCCTAGAGTGATCGTGTTGATCAGTAGACTCTAGAAAAGTCTTAGGAGTGAACTAAGCAGTTGTTCCTGGAGTGATCAGGTTGTGATCAGAAGACTCTGGAAGACTTAGTTGCGGCTAAGTGGAAAACCATTGTAATCCGTGCGATTAGTGGATTAAATCCTCAGTTGAGGTAAATCATCTCTGCGGGGGTGGACTGGAGTAGCTTCGTTAACAGCGAACCAGGATAAAAATAATTGTGCATTTTATTTTTATCGCTCAAGTTTTTAAGTCACACTTATTCAATCCCCCCCTTTCTAAGTGTTTTTCTATCCTTCATTTTTCACCATGGGTTAAATAATCCTTTATTTTATACTAAATCAAAGTTAAAGATGGGTTCAACAATTCTAATCTAAATCATTTTGGTTAGTTATCATAATAAATTATATTTTATAAATTAATATTCAAATCAATGTACATAAAATATTTAAATAATAATAAATAGTATAAAGTTGAAGAGTAAAATTTTAAAAATACCTTAATAATGCTTTATCTTTGAGGAGTTTGAAATCATCAATAATGAAGAGCTTGAAATCATCAATAATAATAAACTCCGAATCAATATTTGCATCAATATCTCTTTCAATATTAACCACCATGCTAGATTTTGAAATGGTAGTCGTAGATTGAGAAAGTCGTCATGACAAAACAGATTAATTTATAATCAAGTAGTAATAACTTTCCTGCAACTAAAGATGAATATAAGTCTTGATGAGTTCATAAATTAATCAACACGAGGGTTAGAAATAAAATCTCAAAACTGAAAATCCAAGTTAATCCACTCTTGATGTTTGAAATCTATTTTTAACTTTCTTACGACCTTTACAACATCTAGAAACGGTAGAAATGAAGACATCAAACCAGAATGTCTACTTGAACTTTTGCTAAAAAGATAGCACGCCGCATTTTTAAGGGTGAATATTCTAATCATGAAGAAAAAAATATTAACCCAAACATGTTGAAACCACCTTCTATAGTCCTCGTTCTCAAACAATAGATATTGCTCTAAATATATTTGATATAGATCCCATTTCAAATAAGTTCTTTGTAATTTATTCATTTGATTCAATGGATATTCTCAAATTGAAGGATGCTTTCTAAGATTCTTAATATCATATGGGCAATATTGTTAAGAGTCCCACATTGGACAATATATGGCCTGAACATGTCCTTATAAGTGGGAGCAATTCTCACCCTACAAGCCGGTTTTATAGAGTGAGTTAGGCCCAACCTCATTTCTTAACATGGTATCAGAGCCTAGTTTAAGATCCGGTGGGCCACCTTCTATGGTTTCCGCTATTAGGCTACCCACCATTTTATTTCCACGCCCAGTTGTCTAGTCCTGGGCGTGAGGGGGTGTGTTAAGAGTCCCACATCGGACAATATGTTTCCTGAACATGTCCTTATAAGTGGAGACAATCCTCATCCTACAAGCCGATTTTATAGAGCGAGTTAGGCCCAACCACATTTCTTAATAAATATCAATATCAATATTATCTTCAATATTTAAATTCTCAATAACTCTTTGAAATAACTCTTTGAATTTAAAATATACTCTCATAAACTCTCATGTTAAAAGGAAAAATACAATAAATTCCATAATAAATAAACAAAGAAAATCAATTCATTATCAACTACAAAATAATTCCCTAAAACATAGAAATTAAGTAAACCCCAGTAGAAAAATGGAACTAAAGTTCCCTGGAAAAATGTCGGTTTTGGTTAACGGTGGCCCTACAAAGGAGTTTGCGGTGGAGAAAGGATTAAGGCAAGGGGATCCTCTATCTCCTTTTCTTTTTGTTATTGTGGCGGAGGCTTTAAAGGGGTTGGTGAGTAAAGCGGTGGAAAATGGGGATTATGTTGGTTTCACGGTAAAGAGAGAGTGTTGCGTTGATGTTCTTCAATTCGCGGAAGATACTCTTTTGATAGGAGAGGGATGTTGGAGGAAGTTTGGAGTATCAAGGCTATCTTAAGAGCTTTCGAAATGGTGTCGGGTCTTGGGATAAACTATCACAAGAGCAAGATTATTGGTGTTAATGTGAGTGATAATTTTTTGGATATAGCTTCTAACTTTTTATTTTGTAGGAGGGAGGAAAATCATTTTACTTTTCTTGGCATTCCTATTGGGATTAATCCTCGATGTATGTCTCCTTGGAATAATGTCTTGAACAAGATTAAGTCTCGTCTTTTAAATGGGAAGGTGCGTTCCTTAAGCTTTGGTGGTAGATTGACTCTTCTTAAGTCCGTTCTTTGTAGCCTTTCTATTTTCATGCTTTCTTTTTGTAAGGCCCATTTGAAAGTTGTGAAGGAGATTACGAGGTTGCAAAGTAATTTTCTTTGGGGGGGGGGGTCGTTAGATCGAAGAAAAATTCATTGGGTTAGTTGGAGGAATGTGTGTCTTCCTAGGGAGAAGGGTGGGCTTGGTTTGAGAAGGATTTGTGATTTTAATTTTGCTCTCCTTAACAAATGGAGGTGGAGGATTCTTGGAGGGTCGGAAGCACTTTGGTACAAAGTGTTGAAAGCTCGGTATGATGACATTAATCTCCATGTTATTTCTTACGGTGGGAATAGTAAAGGGGATTCCAATTCCTTGTGGTGGAAAGATATTATGTCCTTGGAGAAAGTTTACAAGGTAGATTTTTTGATAATAATTGTTCTTTTAATATTGGTAATGGTTTTATTTCTTCTTTTTGGAATGCAAATTGGATGGAGGATAAGTGTCTTAAGGAGTTGTTTCCGATTGTCTACAATCTCTCCAATCTTAAGTATGTAGCGGTCGCGGGGATGGGTGGTTGGATGAATGGATTTTGGGAGTGGGGGGATTTCGGTGTAGCGGAGGCTAGTAGATTGGCGGATGTTTTGGTTGCGGTTCAACATCTTAGATCCTTCATAGGATCGGTCCAGCCGGTAACGGTGGGTACGAATGCGGCAGGCTGGGCGGCGGAAGCGGATAGGAGGTTTTCCGTGAAAAGTTGTTACTCTATTTTTAATACTTTTCATGTTCCTTTTGGTACTGATATGGAGTTCTACAATTCTTTTGGTTGTCTTTGGAAGTTGGAGGTGCCCCAAAATATTAAAGCTTTTGGTTGGAGGTGCTTTCTCAACCGTTTGCCAACAAAGGATCTTCTTCTCCGTAAAGGTATTTCTTTTGCTAACTCCTTTTCTTGTGTGTGTTGTGGGTTGGAGAGGGAATCTTTGAACCATCTTTTGCTTGATTGTGGGGTATCCGCTTTGATTTGGAAGGAGATAGCTATATGGTTAGGTTATGTTGATTTCTATTATGAAGGTTGTATTATGGGTAGCTTCATGAAGTGGTATGGTTTTTGTAAATCTAAGAAGGTGAAATCCGGTAAAGAAGGAACTATTTGGTTGTCTATATGTTGGTCTATTTGGAAGCTTAGAAACAAGATTATTTTCCGGAATGATTCTTGGAGTGTTTCCGACACCGTTTGGAGAATTAAGGCTCTTATTTGGAGGTGGTCCTACATAGGGAAAATTACCCGCACCAACTATAACTTTTATGAATTTAGCAATGATCCTTTGCTTTTTCTTTCTTAGGTTGTATTTGGTGGTTAATTTTCTTTCGGGTTGTAATCTTCTCCGGACCTTTTGTAATCGTTTGTTAGAACTTTTGGTTCTTTAATATATTCCTTGATTAAAAAAAATTTCCCTGGAAAAAACATATTGAAATGGACTAAAGTCTCTAAAATCAAAATATTCAATCAATCATGTACAACATAGTCCTTAATTTCACAATACACAAGTCATGTCAATTAAATTGAACAAAGTTCCTATACAAAATGTAGCAATTAATATTAAGTAATTCACAAAACACAATCCATGTCAAATAAATTGAACAGAGTCTCCGTATAACATGCATCAATTAAAATTAACCAAGTGAAATTGAAATTAATTAAATATTAAAATTAACTAAAAGAAATGGAAATTAACTATAACAAAGTCCCTAAATTCACGGTTGTCGCTACCGCGAAAAATAACAGAGTCGCCACTAACATATTTATCCTGAAAAGGAAGGGAACCAGCAAACCACAAAACAACGGTCTCACGACCAGAGAAAAAGGGTAAGGGAGTCGGTTACGCGAGGGGAAGGTATTAGCACCCCTCGCGCTCATCGTACTCGATGGCATCCACGCCTGTGTCTAAATCTATGGGTGTGTATCAAACTGCGCTAATCTGAACTAGTATGAATGCAAAATGTAGGGAAAAGAAAGAGTTATACTCGCACGGGCCCTACCCTGCAGCCTACGTATCCGTTTTGCGGAATCAGAGGTACCGTAGCTTGGCTAACTAGTTTCTGTTTGTTTTGTGTTTTTTAGGTGAACGAGTTACATTCGCACTCCGCTGCTCGACCTTTGGAGACTTATGTTGGGAATGGAGCGGAAATAACAAACTCTTAAGAAAAGAAAATCAAAGAGTGTGGTTTGTGTTTTAAAGAATGCATGAGGAAGACCTAAGCTAAGGGGGGAAAGCTTGCTACCTGATGTTATCATACAAAGGGTACAAGTCTAAGCTAAGCTGACAACCTTCGAGAAAAAGGGGAAGCAAACAATAATATCACACAAATGAGCTCCGCTCGTAAAGTAAACAAACCAACGGCACTGGCCGAGTAGTAGATAAGCGGTCCCGCCATAGCCAAGGGGAGCGAATCACCCAAGTCAACCAAGCATTAGACCTCGTGAAAATGATCAGGCCATAGACAAGAGGAGCGAGTCCCTCTCAGCAACCAAGCCGTCACGGATCTGAAAGGAAAACGGTAGTGCGTACACTGAGCATCAACGTCGAGTAACGCGAGCTATAGGAAATGTGGGGGTCCGGCTGCATGAACCCTTTTCCTGACATACTCGATAACAAGATCTTGTGCAAGTTCAGAAGCGAGCAACGCGTAACGTGCGCATACTGAACAGACTCGATGAGACTAGGCGGGGGTTGATTGCTAACCCTTTCCACATGCCTTCCATGAGGACTTAACGGAGTGCCATGTAGGTCTTATTTCACCGTGACTCCCTGCCGCAAAGCACAAACGTAAACACACCGACAAAAACAGAACCTCTTTCGAGGACTTGGCCAGATGCATGTCTAAGTCCTACTTCTCATGTTAAAGGATGACGCGAGAAAGCGATAAAGTGCGAGAGAAATAAAATGAAACGGGATCAATACCAAACGGATGATGATCCGTAAACTAAAGCGAAGAGAGCAAGGAAACTAGAATCCCGCGAGCGAGCTAGCAAAGCAAAAGCAAATAGTCAGCATACCGATTAGCCGTGAAAGCACACAAAGGTCGACATGCGCGTCGAGCACAATCACAATACACCTACAAGAGGAACAAGCAAACCAAACAAACAGATATAAAGTAATAGAGATGCGTCTCCAGGATGAGAACACAAAGGGAATGAATGAAATTGTGTCCCGCTAGTAAAGCGGAACACTCATAGAATAAGCATCGATCAGTGACCGTCCAAAAGCCTTGCACACTAACACACAAGTTAGAGATAACAAACATCGCAATCGGAATTGCGTTATTGCATTGTAAGCTAAGAGAAAATGAACGATTAATGCACACACGAAATGGACAACAAATGTCAAGGGGAAAACAAACATGAATAAACCAAAATCAATCAATACCAATCATCTCATGAGATATCACATTTCACAAGCTTTCCAATGATATAAAGAACGTGCAAATCGGAGTTACGAGCAAAAAGTTGTGAAAGATTGAAGTTAGGAAGTAAAACAAGCAAAAAAAACAGCTATGCGTCAACCTGCTGACATCATGCGTCAACCTGAACAGGGCGTGCGTCGACCTACTGGGTCGGCATGCGCATACCCAAGATAGGCAAGAAGGCTATGCGTCGACCTGCAGGAAGCATGCGTCGACCTGCAGAATGCATGCGTCGACCTGAACAGTGCCTGCGTCGACCTACTGGGTCGGAGTGCGCATACCCGAGGGTCACTTGAAGGAAATAGGTCGACCTAATAGGGCCATAGGTCGACCTACACAGGCAAAAATAGCAAAAAAAACCAAATTCTCGCACGAGCAATCGAACTACAAACCACCACAAACGACCGTCATGCGAGGAATGATAAAACACACATTTAAGGGCAAAAATCCTTCATTTTGTGCAACAAAAGAGATTCACCTCAAACATGAAATTAAACCCCAAGAGATATGCCAACAATCGACGTGTCGATGTCACACCAAGAGCATGAATTAGCAAGTATGAGCATCAAAAGCAAGATCAAGCATTCACGATTAACCATGATTTCACATATCAATGAGTGCGTAATTTAAACACCTTGTTAACAAACATTTCATGCTTTGGCGAATGTAAACAATGGCAACGAGTCGACATGCGACATGCTACAAGACATGAACAAGTATGGTGCAAGTGATAAAGAGAGATTTCAACCAATTCCGGATTTGATCATTATCAACAAGTAACAACAATTAAGGTTCAAGAATCACAAGGCTCCGTGAATTCTCACCCAAATATCTCAATTAAGCATTTCAACAAACACTTATCATGCAAAAACTCAAAATTAAGCACAAATGCTTCAAACATTCAAATGATCGAACACTTAGCATGCAATTTCTTGCATCATAAGCAACATACATGTATCATCAATGACAATTCACCGGTAAATCTCAAATTCAATCAAATAATCAAGATCAACACAAATCATTCAATCAACAAGTAATTATCATCATCATCAATTATCATAGATCTATCATCCACAATCAAAAATCATCATGATCAATGTCGAATTAAGCAACAAAATCAATGATCTATCAAGGTTTGTAGTGAATTTACCGGATCGAACAAAGAGAATGTGATCGGATGAACACGAATGCGAACACGAACGAAATCCGAGAGATGTGAGGGAGTGTGAGGCGTAAGACACTAGAGAGAGAGAGATAGAGATCCGAAAATGATGATCAACAAGGAAAGAGTCTCTTGATTCTTGCTTTGGTCTTCATTTGTTCTTGAGATTTGATCTTGAATTGATGAAGGTTTTGGGAGTTTTTGTGGTTTTGATCCAAGAAAATTGAGAGAAACTGTTTATGAATTTTTTGGGTGAAGTGAAATTATGAGAGTTCTCCCCTTCATTTGTGAAGAGCAAAAAGTTTATATATCGTCAACACGAAATGCCCAAATTGCCCTCGGTGCGTCCTATTTTGGCTCGTTTTTAAGGAAACTCGGTTCGACTCTGAATTACGGAACGAAACCAATGCCATTATGAAGATGACCAAATTCGTGACTCGTCACCGCGAGAATCGTCTCAATCCGATAAGCGATGAAGAAATTATGCGCGTTTGAATGACGAGAAACGCCGCCTCAACTGGCGCGACGGTGCAAAATTTTGTGAGTACCGCTCAAAAAACTCGAGAAAACTCCAACTTCGGCTCAAAATCTCAACTAGCATGTGTGACAAAGAATCGAAGCTAACAAAATTTCTAAGAAAATACCGCTGGAATGGACTTCATACGATAAATATCGAAGAAGTTATGAATTTTCAAACTTGACGCGACATACCCGAAAATACACTTTTTACCGAAAGACTACGACGTTCCTCAAAATGCTGAGCATTTTCGGTGCACAATCAGCCGACGGTCCGAACATATGAAATCTTGGTAATGACGGTGTGGAGCTCTAGTTAAATTTTCAAGCGAATCCGGCTAGCGGATTGTAAGATATGAATTTTCTGAGATCCGAAACCCTACATTCAGCACCATTTTTCACTGCGAAATCTCAAGTAATTTGCAAATCTGGCAACCTTCCTCAAAGAATTGGCTTCTGAGCCGAACACAAAAGTTGTAGATATCGTCGAAACAGTCGGGGCCTAGCGGGAACTCAGCTCATATCACCTTTCAGATAGGACTTATGAATTTTCTCATATTTACACTGTTTAAACCATATTTCACAACATATCTTCTTAAACCCATGAAAACTCTTTATTATTTTTCTTCAATTTTTGAATGACGAAATAGACGTCATTATTAACTTATAGCTAAAATAAAGAGGGAAAATTTTGGGGTGCAACAACGGTCTTAGTTAAAGCTCAACTCAACCCATGAAAAAAAGAAAATGTCAATGAATCCCTTGAATCTCTTATCCTCCTGAGCGAGAAATACCATCCTTCTCTAAGGAATTTTAAAAGAGACGATTCGAGTACTAGGAAATGCGAGTGTCCATTTAAAATCCGTGGTTACATGTTGGCTAGCAAGAAGTGAAGATTTAGTGTTATTTCTGATTTGCATAACCATGACTTGTGCGCAATCCGGAAGAGAATACATGTATTAATGATATGTCCTTGAATATTGTGCAACCGAAAAATATATTTGCCACATTGAAACGGAAGGAACCCGACAACGTATCAAATATAAGGCAAGTGTATAATTAACATTACCACAATAATAAGGCGAGTAGGGGAGATATGAGTGAGATGCAACAACTGTTAAAAATGTTGGATGATAACAAATATGTGTCGTGGTACAGAACTTGCGATGATGAGGTTACCGTTCGTGGATATATCTACGGAACATTCTGTGACAGATAATGTGTGGTCCATATTCACCAAGGTCTTCTATAAAGTTGAGGTTTCTAATATTGTATTACACACAAACACAATTATTTTCAATTTCTCTATATATTCGTGTTCATGGCATCCCTTAGGCCATCATCATGGCAGTGATCATCATCCAAGTGACCCGCTCCTGAACAAATTATTTTCAAAAGGAATGGGCATGCTATTTTCTCTCCTCTCAAACCCTCGATGCAGATGAAATTTTGGCACATCCATTCCTTGGACATACTAAAAAGGGCTATGATGTCTTGGTTAGAGGGAGAGTACAAACTTGACGAAGTCATCAGAAGGATTCAGAGGCTTAAAACAGAGACCTCACTTGAGATCCATAAAACAAAACGTTGGTGGGATGAAGTGGAAAACGACGTTGATGCCATTCAAATGATGCATGGATCAGAAGAAATTGTTTTGACTGTCGTAGTTTCTTAGATTTCTTAGAGATGTAGTATTTCATTTTCTGTTGGAAATTTTGATGTAATGCTGATTTTAATTAATGAATGTTTCTTTTCTCGTTACAAATGTTGGTTTTTGGTATTCTAATTCTCGGTTTATTCTGTAGGTGCATCTACAGAATTGTTCCGTATATGTATCTACATAATGTTTTACGCAAATGTAACAAAAATGTATTTCCGGAAGTACATCTACGAAAACAGAAAAACAATTTTGCTAATTCACATATGCGTGAGAGATCTAAAGGGTTTAGTTGGAAATTTTCTGAAAAAAAATTAAAGTTGAGAAATTAAAAATCATAAAAAAAAAGAAGAACGTACACAATAACAAAACAATAGGAAGGAAAAGAGAGAAAAAGAGAAAATGGTACACTGATAGGATGACCAATATAAAGAGGAGAAATGGAAAAAATTGATGTGAGAAGCCAACAACATAGAGAAGAGTGAGATGACGATCGTGTACTAGGATAAAGTGGAAAACTTCACTTTCTAAATTTAACTGAGGGTATTTTAGTATTTCCACTATATCAAATACAAAAAATAGAAAATGGGAGGAAATGTGTTCCGCACATGGGTCCAACCAGAATGAGTTTTGGCTTTTCTCAGAAAAATAGTGATAGTGATAGTAGGTTATAACAAAAATGAAATATTTTAAGATAACAAAAATGTTGTAAAGGGTTACTTTACCCACATGAGATGTCATAAATCTATTGGTTAAAAATATGCCACTCATCAATTTATTAAAGAAATTATAAATTCTAATTATGACTATACAGTTTTTATAATTATAAATATAATTCATCCTAAATTGATGCATTAGTTAAGCACAAATTCATATGAATAGTTTGAGTTGGTTGAGTAGATAACAAATATGAATAGTTTGAGTTGGTTGAGTAGATAACAAATAAAATTCCTATGCAACTACTTATGATTTGGAGGAGAAAATGTGAAGAGAAAAATAGATAAGAGAATGTAAGAAGAGAGAAAAAAAAAATAAAGTAAATTTGAAATATTGATTTGTTTAAGAGAAAGAGAGAAGAAATAAAAAAGAGAGAAATATTGTATTTTTTTTTTAAATATTAAACTACCGTTATGATAAATAACATATTTAACTAAATAAATTTAATTATTTTCATTAATTTCTCCCTCATATCTTTCTCTTTTTTATTAATTTTTTAAAGATAATTTATTTCTCCTTTAATAATTTTAAGGTATATTTTTTATTTGAATTATTAAAATTAAATGATCAGATTTGCTATGAAAAAAAATTTAATTTAATATGTAGTTACAATATTAATAAATTTTTAAATCCATACAATATTAATAAATTTTATCAACATCCCACAAATAGAAAATATGCTTTAGTTTTTTAAGCTCCAAAAATACAAAAATTATGAGTAGATGACTTAAATAACCGGTAGTGATAAGAAAGAAAAAAAAGTTGTAAAGAAACTAATTTTGTCTCCTCTTTCTTTACTTGCGTAGAAATAAAAAAGACGTAGATTCCACTTTTTTAACTTTTCTCTTTCTCATTTCTCTTTAAGCCAAACAAGAAAACTTGGATATTTCTTTTCAACTTCTCTCTTCAACTCTCTCTTCCCTTTTTCATTCAAACTAAACATACCGTTAATGAAACAAACATTTGCATTGTAAGATGAGTGCTTTTAATGTTAATGTTTATTTTTCTTTAACTTTGCACCTCCATAAGTTTTCATTCAAAATTAATCAAACAAACATTTGCATAGTAAAATGGTGCTTTTAATGTTAATGTTTTATTTTTGTTTAACTTTTCACCTCCATTAGTTTTCATTCAAAATTAATGAAGACAATGATAATTTG
This sequence comes from Vicia villosa, assembly GCF_029867415.1. Lineage (NCBI taxonomy): Eukaryota > Viridiplantae > Streptophyta > Magnoliopsida > Fabales > Fabaceae > Vicia > Vicia villosa. Next base: position 173,938 of record NW_026705674.1, on the reverse strand, counting down.
TATAGTTAGTTTTCATTCAAAATTAATGAAGACAATGATAATTTATATAGTTTTTATGAATTTTTATACAAAAGTGGGACAAATTTTTTTTCGCAATGTTAATTTGTATATTTTTACTTTTTTAAGATGAACTTTTATACATTAATGCTGTAATTTTTCCTCACGCAACTAATTCAATAATATTAAATAGATATTATAAATATATTTTAAAAATAAATTAAAAATTAATATTATATAATAATTTGACCGGTTGAAATTTGGTCATTGATTTGTAACTTTTCGTTGCTATTGATTTGACTCTCTTTTTCTTTTTCTTGGTTTTCTCACTGTGTTTGTTAGTCATGTCAAAATTGGAAACACCATAAAAAATCAATTGGGAAAAATAACCTATAAAGTAAAATAAAAAAACAATTCTTCATTATAACATTTGCAACATTACCTGTACCGTGTACAATTGCTTATTTTGAGCATTGGAATTAAGACAATAAGAAACTTCTGGTGGTATGCTCAAAAGGTTAATAGTTTCATGTACCAGTCAAACATATAATTGCACGCATAGCTACCCAAAGTATTTGAGGAGTTTCATCATCCAGCGATTTACGAACCAATGTCACCGCTTTATCTATATACAGAGTCATGTTCTCTTAACTTTTTCTTTTTCTTGAAAAAGTTTTTGAATAACACCCTTAATCTTTTTCTGATATACTATGTCAAACACACACTAGTAGAAAAAGAACAATATAATTGCAAAATTTACAATTATAATTGTCGTGCACACACTAGTAGAAAAAGAACAATATAATTTTAAAATTTAGCACAGACTTGTAAATAAAATGCCATTTTAAAAATTATCATGTGATAATATACACCCTATTTTTGTAAAACGGGTGTAAATTAAAAATATTATTATATTTAAATCTCTATTATTCCGTTAAAAAAAGGTGTCAATTTAGATGAACTAAAAAAATTGTTTAACTTTATAATCCAAAATGTTAAATATTAATAAATCGTTAAGTGAATATTTTATAAATAACTTAATCTTAACGGATTAACAAACCACCAATTTTATTTTCTCTTCCATCAAAAACACCTTCTCTTTCTCAAACTCAGAATTTCTCAAACTCAGAATTAGTTTAGACAGAACATTAAATTTAATCTTCTGTTCTCCTTTTTCTAAAATAAACCCAATTATTCCCAACTTCGATCCTTTACGCAACTTCCATTCAAGATCGTCTCTTCCAACGGAAACTCCTGCTACCGACGATTCGATTTTCCATTACGACGAAGCGGGGTAGAGCGAATTTCAACGCGATAAACCATGGGCAAGCGACCCTCACTACTTCAAGCGCGTCAAGATCTCTGTGCTCGCGTTACTCAAGATGGTTGTTCACGCGTTCTTCGATGGTACCATCGAGGTTATGGGTTTCATGCAAGGTAAAATTGACGCTGATTCGATTATTGTCATGGATGTCGGTTGAAGGTACTGAAACTCGGGTCATGGATGCCGGTTAATGCCTAACCCTAATCGTGATTATAGTTTTGACTTTGCCCTCATTAGTTGATATTTGTGTGTGTAGGCTGGAAGGTTGGAGAAGTTGTGGGGTGGTATCATTCTCATCCTGGCTCTGGTTGTTGGCTTTCGGGGATTGATGTTTCGACGCAGATGTTGAATCAGCAATTTCAGGAGCCGTTTTTGGCGGTTGTGATTGATCCGACGAGGACTGTTTCTGCTGGCAAAGTTGAGATTGGGGCTTTCAGGACTTATCATGAAGGTTATAAGCCTCAAGATGATACTATTTCTGAGTATCAAACTATACCTCTTAATAAGATTGAAGATTTTGGAGTCCGTTATAAACAGGTTTCTGTACTCTCTTTGCTCAATGGTTGCATGTTATGCTGATAATGGAGAAGAAACTAATGTGTTAGATCTTTTTAATGAAATGATAGATAAGAGAATTAAACCGAACTGGGTTACTATGGTTAGTGCATTATGAGCTTGTGCTTACACTTCCTTTTAAGTAGTTCCGTTTTCATTTACTGTGGAATTGGTGAAAATGACAGGGTCTGGTGACTTTAAATTTCTTGCAAGAGAAAAAGGAGGCGGACTTTCGTTATGGACTTCTAAGGGTTTGGGAAAATGCTGAATCAATTGCTTTCTATGGTGGTGAAGAGAGCGAGATGCAACTTCTTCTGATGCGCTTCAAAAGTGCTTTCGAAAATCTGACTGTAAGATTTTTTTCTTCTTATGTTTACGTTTTTCCTTTAAATCTGTTGTTGAAACTTGAAACCCTATCTTCTTTCATTGCGGCTACCTTATGTTAACATGACGGTGAATATTTATAATTCTCTTTTACAGCAATTACTGATTTCTTCTAGAAATTTGGAGTTCTTCACCAGTGGTTATCGCTATGTCATTCAAATTCTTCCTGCTGGTGTACCAGTTTTGATAAATGTAGACTTCTAATGTTTCTGAAATCCGATCATAGGCAACCCAAGAAGTTGTTTCACAAATTCTGTTGACTACAGATGAAGAGTTTAAAGCTGCTATATCTGCTGCAAAGAAGGCATTTCCAGCATGGCGTAACACTCCGGTTACGACACGTCAACGTGTTATGTTGAAGTTCCAGGAGCTCATTCGCAAAGATATGGTGATTGGTGAGCATCTTACGACATTCTAGACAACGTGGTGCATTCTTTTGTTAATATAGACACCTTTTTTTTGTCATGCTTACTGTTAGAAATTTTTTATTATCTTTCGACTTTGTATTTGTTTTAGGATAAACTTACTGTTAGAAATATTCCAAAGTCAATGGAAGCATTCTATCAAGAGTCAGGCAGAGCTGGTCGTGATCAATTGCCCTCTACAAGTCTCTTGTACTATGAAGTAGATGATCACAATAAAAGGTTGACTGCTTTAAATTGACGCGTTGATCTTGTTTTCTTATTGGACTTGTTTTCTCTTACTAAGATCTATTTCAGGCATTTATATTAAGAAAGTCAGGTAGCAAGAAGTCATAATCATCAAATTCTCAAGAAGAATCAACCAGACTGTCCTTAACTGCTTTAAATCAGGTAATATATAAATCATTGCATGCTTTTTTGACATGGTATCTATGAATGACAATATGCATTTAAGTAACATAATCTTTATGTAAGTTATGCAAATGCTTGAATATTGTGAAGGATTTGGATGTTGTAGGAAAAGAATTCTTGAGAGTTTTGGAGAGAAGGTACTGAAGTATACAGCTCTAGATACTACGGAAAAACATGTGACGCCTGTAGACACCCAAACACAATTTCCAGAAGTTTGGAGTATCTCACTGCTGCTTGTTCACTACGCTAGAAAGGAGGTTCTCGAGTTTTCATCACCAGGTAAAAGACCCTCATGCATTAGAAGTTTTAACTTAAAGTTGATAAACCAAAAAACATATGGGAGTACATGATTCGCGGTTCTGCTGTATTTTATAATAAATTACACTAATGATAGGTACCACAAGAAGACTATAATTGGTTTTGTTAATATATCTGACATCAGGGCATCAAATAGTGTGATATGGCTACAGTAAGGTTTATAGTGTGATAGAGTTCCTTGTTTTTTTCGTGCCATTTGACCAGTCCCAGATGATAAATAATCGATACATTGAATCAACTGGTCTGTGTGACCTACTAGCTTGATATTATTCTCATTAGCCCTTTGGCAATGCTTTACCTTTGTAGTTTCAACACACTGGTGTTACTAGATAATTATAATAAGGCTTTAGAATTTTAATAAAAAATTTGGGAAGAGATTGAAATTGGTTATTAACTGAAATGAAGTGGCTAAGTTTGTTAAAAACATGTGTCATAGAAGACAGTGCCAACTACAGCAGTGAAGGATGAAGCTTCTTGTAGCCATGTTTTTCCTAATATATTAAACTCTAACTATGTAACTAGTTTTAGAAATTTTTCTTTAAAATTCAAAACTATAATAACAAATCTCTCCATTTCCTTTGAGAAATGAAGAGATCCCTATCAAATTGAATGTGTTTAAGTTTTCTAACATAAACTTTTAGGAGTATCAAGATCCTCATCTACCTTCCTCTTGTCATTTATGTAAATGTCCTTGATAATTGATATATGCAAGTGAAACCAAGTCATGTATTTCCTTCAACTGTTCCCATATGAGGTCTTGATATAAGCATGAATCTAGAGAGGCAATTAGGAAAAGGAATAAGAATCGGGCAAAATACAACTTTGTGATTAACATGAATATAAGGTCAATGCAAAATTGTATAAAATTTAGAGTAGAAAGTTTACCTCCTTGATTTTCTAGTAGATTTAAGAACATAATTCATCTAGAAACAGTTATCGAGAAGAATTGTGTATTTACCTATCTCTATATAATGGATAATTATGTTATAAAAAACTCGAAATGTTTGTCATTTGCAGATGTTTCCTGTGGCTGTTGCATGTGGCAATACCTTTGTTCTAAAACCATCAGAGAAAGACCCAGGTGATGTTTGCATTCTATCAATCAGTCAGTATCTGCTTTTAACCACATCCTTGGTGACTTTTCTCTCATTGTGTACCAGTTTCAAGCAATAAATGCTTTTTCTGCTATCATTAATCGTTTAGGTACATCATTCTTTTTCTGTTATCTTATCTAGATATGGTTTGCATATATCGTAAGATTATGATAACTGTTGTTTGTTCCATCTGTTGTCGCTCACATGCTTTTCATGGTTCACAGGATATTTGATGACGTGAGAAGACGGGAAGCAAGCCAGATTTACGAGTATAGTTTTTCAGATCACACCTTGTGTGTAAACGATGTTGTGATTGGTTCTGGAGGGTGCAATGCAATTATAGTTTCAGCATCAGATGATCGGACCTGTAAGGTCTGTTTTACTATTATAGAAAGTTTGTGAAGGATTATGGAAGGATTGCTTGGCCTTTAACACAACTGCTTAAAAGAGACAGCTTCAAGTGGAATGATGATGCTCAAACATCTTTTGAGAGTTTAAAGAGAGCTATGACTACACTGCCTGTTCTAGTGATGCCAGATTTTGAGAAGGAGTTTGTACTGGAGATTGATGCTTCAGGCAGAGGCATTGGGGCTGTCCTCATGCAAGAGGTGAGGCCAATATGCTATTTGAGCCAAACTTTATCTGAGAGAGCTCAACAAAAGTCAGTTTATGAGAGGGAGTTGATGGCTGTTGTGATTGCAGTCCAAAAATGGAGACCTTATTTATTAGGCAGGCATTTTAAAATCCACGCTGATCAAAAGAGTCTCAAATTCATAAGTGAACAGAGAATTATGGGAGAAGAACAGCAGAAGTGGTTATCTAAGTTATTAGGTTTTGACTTTGAGGTGAAGTACAAACTTGGTAAGGAAAATAGTGCTGCAGATTCTCTGTCTAGACAGATGCAGTATGCACATATTTCCACCATTCAGTGTGAATTTTGGGAGGGATTGGAAGAGGAAATCTTGAAGGATGATAAGCTAAGAGCTGTGGTGCAGGCTTTAGTGTTGGATCCTCATGGCCAGAAAGGGTTTCAACTGAGAGGAGAAAGGTTGTATCATGAGAGTAGAGTAATAATTCCCAAGAATTCACCTAGGGTGGCTTGGATTATGAATGAGTTCCATGATACAACTTGTCATACCCCAATTTTTGACCCTAAGATCCTATATCATTCATATTCCAATCACTAATCAAGAGCTTCACTTGGAAGTTTTGTTTATGGTGTTGCACTCACCTCATCAATAAGAGGGACCATCAAGCACCAATGATTGTTTATCTTGTATGCATATTATACTAACCCAAATACCAAAAACATTGCTTTGTTTCTTTGTAGGCTTTTGTTTTGTAGGTACCAAGCCAAGACATGCAATAAACAAAGCATTTTTCAAATTTTTGAGTGATGAAATCGATTTCCCTACTGGGTTAATCGATTTCCCTGCAGCAATCTTCAACAAAATCACATTCTGGACAGCATGAAATCGATTTCCCTCCTGGGTAAATCGATTTCCCTAGTGTATTTTGCGCCAAATTCTCTTCTGGAACAGAGTGAAATCGATTTCACTCCTGGGGAAATCGATTTCCTTCAGGCGAAATTCAAAAAAATAAAGGGGGAAGCTTGATTTGATTTTGGCACCTATTTTCTTTGACCATTTTTGTCATTTTACCAATCTTCCACCTCATCAAAATAATTCTCTTCATTAAACCCACTTAAACCCCATTTTACCACTTTTTACCATTTAATTACCACTTTAATCACCAATTAAACACAAGCTAATTACCAAATGCAAAAAGACCAAACTACCACTACTCTTGCTCTCATCCTATAAATAGAGCCCACTACTCTCTCATTTCTCAAGCTTGGAGAGCCAAAAAATTGTTTGCAAATTCATTTCTCACCCTTTCCAAAACCCTCACCCAAAGTTCATTTTCATAAGATTAGTGAGATTCACATTGAATCTTGCTAATTTTGAACTAAGCCTCCTACATTTCACTCTTTTCTTTGTTTGATCATCTCCAAATTTGAAGGATCTACACACCTTGTGCTTGCTCTTGAAGCTACTCAAAAATCTTTGTTCAAGAAGTGGTAATTTGCTAGATCCATGATGTAGATCTTTATTGCTTGTGTTCAATGCATCTTTGATGCTATATTGATGATATTTGCTGGTTTTGTGATGGAAATTTCGTGCTCAAGTTGATGTGTGATCATAAGGTGTTTGTATATTTGTTCAAATCAAGTTTCATGTCTTTAAATGCTGTTTTTGCTGAAATTTACACTGAGGAAATCGATTTCCTTAAGGCTGAAATCAATTTCCTGCTGAACGTAACTTGTTTTTTTTTGAAAACTGCACTATGGAAATCGAATTCCCCCTGCATGAAATCGATTTCCAGCAGGCAGAATGTGGTTTTTTGCCTTTTTTGTGCTTGTTTTGGCTTCCTTCTTCCTACACTTCATTAATATCATTGGATCTAGGGTGTTGATAGGTTTGAAATGACCTAATCCACCAAAATGGATGAATGATATTAATGATAGTGTGAGTTGATTATCTTTTGTGTTTTCATTCTTATTTTCATCTTATTTTTCTTTTGATCGATGAAAGTCTTAACATCTTGAGGATTCCATGGATTCTTGATGAAGACTAGATCAATTTGTTTTCATTCTTATCTTTTCATCTTATTTCCCTTTGATCGATGAAAGTCTTAATATCTTGAGAATTCTATGGATTCTTGATAAAGACTAGATCAATTTGTTTTCATTCTTATCTTTTTTCATCTTATTTTCTCTTGATCGATGAAAGTCTTGATATCTTGAGAATTCTATGGATTCTTGATAAAGGCTAGATCATTTCTTCTTCTCCTTCTTATTTCTTTTAATTGATGATCTTGATACATGGAGAGTTCTCCTACATTTGTCCCGACTCGATAAAAGATCAAATATGGAAGAGAATTGTATGCGGTTGATTTATGACTTATGGAAATTTATCGTGTAGTCGCTATGATTTTATCAAGCTTCTGATAAGTTTCCATTGACCTTAAATCCGAGTACATCATTCACTCACCATCGATCTTCATTACTAACTTTGATAACATACTTGACAAGTTTCAAGATGGTTATCTTTAACATCTAACAACTAACTTTAATTTCCGCCATTTATTATACCGCTCTTTATATTTCTCGCTTTATCGCTTTATTTTATCATTTCATCATATTTACATTCCGCCATTTTCTCTTTGTCCATTTGGACGTTTATAATTCCGCTATTTTCTCTTTGTCCACTTGGACATATGTTTATGATTCCGCTATTTTCTCTTTGTCCACTTGGACCATACTTTATTTTTATGCTAAAACACTAATAAACAACCAAAATCTAAAAAACACATAAGGCTCTCTTTGGACTATTGGTTACTATCCCTAGCATTTTGGAGATTCGGACTTATGGACCTAGTGCCTCTGGACTCTTATTCTGTTATTACTCTGCTGTTATTCTGTCTGTCTGGCATTGGATTGTTGTCTGTTTGTATGTGCAGGTATTTCCTTGAAAGCCCTTGATGGTTAATTCCAAGGCATTGAGATAAGGATTTTACCCGAAAACAGCCGTTACTCTGCCCGATTTTCGTCAGAATCTTAATGTGCTTAATGAAAAGTGGTGCTAAGACAATAAGTTCATCTGGATCCCCCAAGTGTTAATGTGTTGGTATTGATAATTCCAAAGGATGGGAAATCTACCTTGACTCTTAATGTCAAGTGTTGGCTTCTTATTTCGGTTAGACCGTTCTTTTCCTTAGCTTTTATTTTACGCAATAGGATAGCCTCTTCATCTTCTCCCATTCTTAAATTTTCAAAATCTTCTCCCTTTTTCAAAAACCTTCTTATGTTTGCAAACCTTTTCAAAACTTTTCCTTAAAAAATATCTTTTGCCCTTAGTGGCCTTTTTCTTCAAAGTTTAGACACCGTTAATTGTCGAAACGAGTGGTTATACCCCACGATTTTGAAATTGATTGATATAATGAGATCTTTTCCGCGTGAGAGAGCTAGTGGCATACTCGTCGATTTTATCCGAGTTGGAGCCCTTCTTTCATTTGCGATGCAAAGAACTCATTTGTTCTCATGCTCAAGATCAATGGCTGAGTATTTCTCTCCAACGACGATAAAGTGTTTATTCGTTTTAAAAATGTTTTCCCAAAAAGCGGAACTACATTAGCTCTGACTTCTCCATTGCACCGAGGAGGTATGTAGGCCCAAAGCTTAACGCTTTGCCGAACTTATTTTAAAAATAAAACAAACCCTTTTTTTAGCACACACACACAGATTTTCAAAAAGGTTCCTGTGGAGTACCACAGATATGAGGGGTGCTTTAAACCTTCCCCTCATATAATCAACACCCGTACCTGAGATCTCTTTCTTGTTTTAAAAACAAAACTTTGGGTTTTTCGTTCTTTTCCCTTTTCCTTTGAAAAAATAAAGTGCGGTGGCGATTTCAAACGGAATATTGATTCGAGTCAATCCCATGGCTTCGATATCAGATTTTCCCTGCTATAGAAAAATGACGACTTCACTGGGGATCTAGTTTTAAGTGTGTTAAGCCTATTTTTGTTTATCTGTGTGTTTTTATTTGTATATATTGTTGTGTGCTTTGTTTTTTTATTTTCTTTTTTTTCTTTTTGGTGCTCGATGGTTCCTCTGTGATGAGATAAAGTTCTAACCCGAACTTTGGTGAGTAACTTGAGATAGGAGGTGGTAAGACCAATAGTCGCATGTCAGGAGCAATCCTTACCATGAGCGTCATATGGTGGAACCCCAATCAGTGGAGGCCTCATGGAAGGTAGTAGAGGTTGTTACGAACCATCGTGATAACGTTATTACTTTCAATAGTGAGTGTCCGTAGAAGCTGAATGGCCTAGAACCTTTTTAACCAATCTAAGCCTTTTTAGGATGTAGTGCAGAAACAAGATCAAGTACCAATTTGAGCTTTTTGTCATGCGATACTATGCTCAGACGAGGTCTTTTTAGGCATATTATTGGCGCCCATGAGCAATTGTGCGTGCTGGTAATATCCGATAGAAGATTGAAAACTCTGGGAACCTTTGTAGAACCCGATTGGCAGGTACAAAATTCCTTAGAACACACCTTGTGGGATGGGTAGACCCATGGCTCCATGCTCGTGACGTCGAACCTAAGAACCTGGACTGTGTGATTTTGTGTGATTTGATGTGATCTTGTGTGCTCTTGATTATGATTGATGCATAAACCATGCATTCATGCATTCATAAAAATAACATTCACAAATGGTTTTCAAGGAACTTAGAGACATTTTTTGTAAACATCACAGGTACCATGGATCAAAAGAGAAGCATCAAGAAGTACACTTTCCGGAATTCAAGTGCAAAGGAATTGAAAGAGCTAGCAACTTTGGTTCCTAATCTTGACAACTTCAAAAACCGTTATGGGAAATTGATCTCTATCTTGAAGACCAAAGTGGAAAAAGGGATTCTTGAGACTCTTGTGCAGTTTTATGACCCGGTTTATCATTGTTTTACCTTTCCCGATTATCAGCTTATGCCTACTTTGGAGGAGTATTCTTATTGGATTGGTTTGCCAGTTACGAATGATATACCGTTTAGTGGTCTGGAGAAAGAGCCTCAGGTTGATGAGATAGCAGAGCTTCTTCAGTTGAAGATATCAGATGTGAAAGCAAACATGACCAAAAAAGGAGGAATTTGGTGGTTGACTTCTAAGTTCTTGATTGGAAAGGCTTCTATGTTGGCTAGTAAAGGAAGTATGATTGCTTTTGAGACATTTCTGGCCTTGCTCATCTATGGTTTGATACTCTTTCCCAACATTGACAACTTTGTCGATGTTAATGCTATTCGGATTTTCATGATTGGGAATCCTGTGCCTACTTTGCTTGGGGATACTTATCATTCCATTCACCATAGGAATGATAAGAAAGGTGGACTTATCAACTGTTGCACTCCGTTGCTCTATAAGTGGTTTATTTCGCACTTACCTCAAGCTAAGAGTTTCTTGAACAATCCTGATGGTCTCTCATGGTCTCAGAAGATCATGCCTCTTACTAATGGGAATATCCATTGGTACAATCCTGCTTATGACATTGGCGAGATTATTGATAGTTGTGGAGAATTCCCTAATGTACCTCTTCTTGGTATACAAGGAGGAATTACCTACAACCCCATTCTTGCAAGGCGTCAATTTTGCTACCCCATGAAGGAGAGACCCGCTAATATTCTTGTGTCAGGAATCTTTTATCTTAATCAAGATGGAAATTCGGATATGAGAAATCGGTTTGTGCATGCTTGGCACCATGTTGATAGGAAGAGACATTTGGGAACGAAACAATGTGTTGCTCTCAAAGACTACACTGATTGGGTTCAAGCTAGAGCTCATACTTTTCAGATGCCTTATTTGCTCGAGGAGCCTTCTCTACTCGTTACTCCACCATTGTCTTCCACTACTCCTGTTGAAAGTAGTGAAGAACATCTAGAGCTCGTGGCTAAGTTGAGAGCGGAAAGAGATGCTTTGGAGTTTGAGAACAAAGAGTTGAAGATACACTTGAAAGAAAAGGATGAAATGCTTGATATCCAAGATGGTTGGTTGATGGAAAAGGATGATCAAATTCGTCATCAAGAAGAGTTACTTCAACAACATGGTGAAAAGCGAAAGAGACAACAAGAAGATTCGGTGGCATGGAAAGAGGTTGCTGATAAGATGATAGTCGAGAATGCTCATTTGAAGGCCTTTTATGAAGATGAATTGGAGAAGCTCCGTAGGAAGCTGCAGAGAGGAGATGGATCTTCGTCAGAAATGTTCCCTTCTAGTTTTTAGCTTTTCCTTTGTTTTGTAATTTTGGATCTTTGAATCCTTTTGCATGCTTTTCCATTACTAATGAAAGAATATTGTTATGTTTTATGATGTTTTTTGCTAATGTTTACAATTAATGTCTTAAAAGTTCCTTGAAAACCAAAAATAAAAATCATTTGCATTGCATTTCATGCATCATTCTGCATTTTGGTCTTGCTTCCGAGAGTATTCTCGAGGTCTTATTCAGTGTTCTTCATACAGAATCAAGCTGTCTCACCGGTATAACACTCGAGCTAACTGCAAGAAGAAGATGGAAGGTCTTGAACAAGAGAATCGTGAGCTACGTGAAGAGGTTGTTACTTTGAGATCTGGTGTGGATCGTCTCACTGCTCTGGTTGAGACATTGATGGCTGCTCAGAGTCAGAATCAAAATCAGAACCAGGTTCCTCCCCCCAATACCCAAGCTCAGGGTCAGACCACTGTGATTTCTGAAATTGCTGCTACAACCATTCCTGCTGTTCCTGTTGGTGCTACTCAGCAACGTATGCCTAATGGATATCCCTGGGGCATGCCTGAAGGTTATTTGTCTGTTCCTGAGATGACTCGTCCGTTGACTCCTGTTATGGTCAACACATCTCCTATTGTTCATACTGGTCCTTTTGTCCCAGAGCCCATTTATGATGCTGCTCCAAGTGAAATTCATGACAGAATGGATGGTTTCCAAGATCAGTTTGAAGAACTGCAAAAAGAGATGAAAGCCTTGCGTGGGAAAGAACTGTTTGGAAAGAATGTGCATGATCTTTGCCTTGTTCCCAATGTGAAAGTACCTGCTAATTTCAAACTGCCTGAATTTGAGAAGTATAAGAGAAATTCCTGTCCTCAGGCACACCTGGTGATGTATGTGAGAAAGATGTCTACTCACACTGATGATGAACGTCTGTTGATTCACTATTTCCAAGACAGTTTGACTGGAGCTGCTTCTAAGTGGTATATGGGCCTTGATAGCACCCATATTCGCACTTTCAATGACTTAGATGATGCGTTCGTGAAACAATACAAGTATAATATGGACATGGCTCCTGATAGGGATCAATTGCGAGCTATGATGCAGAAAGAGAAAGAATCCTTCAAGGAGTATGCTCAGAGATGGCGTGAGGTTGCCGCCCAAGTGATTCCTCCGATGGAAGAAAAAGAGATGACTAAGATTTTTCTGAAGACTCTTGGTCCGTTTTACTATGAAAAGATGATTGCAAGTGCTCCTGTAGACTTCACCGAAATGGTGGGTATGGGTGTCAGATTGGAAGAAGCTGTGCGAGAAGGTCGTTTGGTTCGAAATGACAATTCATCTGGTGGTGCGAAGAAGTATGGTTCTTCACTCCAGAAGAAGAAAGAATCAGATGCTAATGTTGTTTCTCATGGGAGGAATAGTCGATTCAGAAATCAATCTCAACAAGTGGCGTCAGTAACTCCTGTCGTGAATTCAGTGCCTGTAGCTCCTTTTAATCAACAACCAGCAAGGCGAAATCCGTATCCTCGGGTTAATATTGATCCTATCCCTATGACGTACACTGAACTGTATCCTGCTCTAATTCATAAGAAGTTGGTTCAACCAAGGTCACCACCTCCTGTGCCAGAGAAACTCCCTTGGTGGTATAAGGCTGATGCCACTTGTGCTTATCATCAGAATGCTTCTGGGCATGATTTAGAAAACTGTTGGGCCCTGAAGAATGAAGTCCAGAGATTGGTTCGTTCTGGTATGCTTTCTTTCCGTGATATTGGTCCAAATGTGCAGAACAATCCATTGCCAACTCATGAAGCGTCTGCTGTGAATATGGTGCATGGTTGCCCTGGGAAGTATAAGATTTATCGTGTGGAACACATCAGAGGATCGTTGGTAGAGATGCATGCCACTCTGTGTGAGTACAGTCATTATGAGCATAATCATGCTGCTTGTAGGATTTGTTCAGTTAATCCGCGAGGGTGTTATATTGTGAGAAGAGATTTACAAGAGATGATAGACCAAAGTGAAGGATAGAAAAACACTTAGAAAGGGGGGGTTTGAATAAGTGTAGCTTTAAAAACTTGACCGATAAAAATAAATTGCACAGTTATTTTTATCCTAGTTCGTTGTTAACTAAACTACTCCAGTCCACCCCCGCAGAGATGATTTACCTCAACTGAGGATTTAATCCACTAATCGCACGGATTACAATGGTTCTCCACTTAGTCAGCAACTAAGTCTTCCAGAGTCTTCTGATCACACACTGATCACTCTAGGAACAACTGCTTAGATACCCTCTAAGACTTTCTAGAGTCTTCTGATCCACACGATCACTCTAGTTACAACCTGCTTAGATAACCTCTAAGACTTCCTAGAGTATTCTGATCAAACACTTGATCACTCTAGTTCCTTACAACTTAATGTAATCAAATCTAAGAGTATTACAATTGCTTCTTAAAAGCTATAATCACAACTGTGATATTTCTCTTAACGTTTAAGCTTAATCTCACTAATATATTACAACAGCAATGTAGTGAGCTTTGATGAAGATGAAGATTCTGAGCTTTGAATAGAAAAGTGTTTCAGCAAGTTAATATTCACAGAAATTGTGTTAGTTCGTTAACCTTGCTTCTCATCAGAACTTCATATTTATAGGCGTTGGAGAAGATGACCGTTGAGTGCATTTAATGCTTTGCGTGTTCCGTACTGCATCGCATTTAATGTTATACGCTTTTGTCAACTACCTCGAGCCTTGTTCACGCTGTGTCTACTGACGTTGCCTTTAATAGCTTCTAACGTTCCTTTTGTTAGTCAGCGTAGCCTGCCACTTGTACTTCCTTCTGATCTGATGTTTGTGAATACAACGTTTGAATATCATCAGAGTCAAACAGCTTGGTGCAAAGCATCTTCTGATCTTCTGACCTTGAAGTGCTTCTGTGCGTGATACCATCAGAACTTCAGTGCTTCTGATCTCATGTTCTTCTGATGCTTCCATAGACCCATGTTCTGATTCTGCTTCGACCATCTTCTGATGTCTTGCCAGACCATGTTCTGATGTTGCATGCTGAACCCTTGAGACAAAGCTTCTGAGCGCTGAATTATGCATACTCTTTATATATTTCCTGAAAAGGAAATTGCATTGGATTAGAGTACCATATTATCTTAAGCAAAATTCATATTATTGTTATCATCAAAACTAAGATAATTGATCAGAACAAATCTTGTTCTAACATTCTCCCCCTTTTTGATGAGGACAAAAACATATATAAATGATATGAATTTGCGATCAGAAAGAGCAGACGGCAAAAGACAAATTACACAGCTATAGCATAAGCATGTGAATATGTCTCCCCCTGAGATTAACAATCTCCCCCTGAGATAAATAATCTCCCCCTGAAATAAATACTCGAAGAACTTTAATAAAAGACTTCCCTGATTATTTCGGTAGAGACGATCACATAAGCTTCTGTCTTCAGAGAATTCATAGCTTCTGACTTCTGCTTCCATTGGACAGCTTCAGAACTTGAATTTCTTTAGATCCCTAGAACACTCATAGCTTCTGATTCCTGCTTCCATTTAGGACAACTTCAGAACTTGAATTTCTTTGATCATCAGAACATTCACAACTTCTGATTCCTGCTTCCATCTAGGACAGCTTCAGAACTTGAATTTCTTTGATCTTCAGAACATTCACTGCTTCTGATTTCTGCTTCCATTTAGGACAGCTTCAGAACTTGAGTTTTCTGGATCTTTAGAACATTCACAGCTTCTGATTTCTGCTTCCCTCGGATAGCTTCAGAGCTTTGAATTTCTACCAACATCACTTCATGCTAGATTTGTATCAGAACATTGTTGAATGTACTAGAGCATCATCAGAGCATCTCTACATCCTGAAATGTTACAGAACAAAACTAAACGACAAAAGTCAGCATGAACGAGTCAGAACATAAAATGTATATTAGAACACATGATATGTATCAGAGCCATATAGGCTAAAATAATGTATCAGAGCAAATAGAATTTTGTCAGAACAAATAGACAAATATGGATCAAATTCTATTATCAGTGCTTCTGATTCTGAAGCTTGACAGCACTCAGCTTGCTTCAGTTTCCATGAGCTTATTCTTTTTACAGAATAAAGCTTCTTATGGTTTTGCTTCTTGTGTGCTTTGAAGATTCTCTTCATTTCTTTATACCTGCAAAACACTTAAACCATATAGAACTTGCAGTTCTTGTTAGTGAAAGCAACTGATTAAATCAAATCATTTATCACATATTTCTCCCCCTTTTTGTCATATCATCAAAAAACAGAAAAGATTCAGAGACAACAAAAAGAAACACACGGAGGAAGAAGATGATTTCATTGAAGTTCAAACATCAGGTACAGAAGTACATGAAGATAAGTAAGATCAGATGCACAAAAACAGATGCAGCAAAAAGAAAGAAACAACACAGACTCAATCTAAGATGGCCCTAGCCTTGACAGGATCTTGGCCAGCATCTCTTGAACCTCATTGTTGTGTCCAACTTGCCTCACCATGAAAGCTCTAAACTCAACATTGAGTGAGCTTTGCTCATCCTGTCTCTTCTGAATTTCTTCCAGAGTCCTTGCAAGACGAGAAGATTCATCAGAAGAAGCTTCACCGCTTTCAACCACAGGAATAGCAACTTGATCTGTAGCTTCCATGGATAGATCATTTGCAGGGATTTCCTCAACAGGATCTGATTCAGCAACATGATCTTCAACATCTGCTTCTTGCATAGAAGCATCTCCATATTCTGCAGCAGGAATTTCCGAGTCTCCATTCTCAAGTGCCTGAAGAATGGCAGCTAGATTCCTGGGAGCAGAAGGACCTTCAACTTCTGGTGGGTCAACAACTTCTGGAATGACCAAGCTTGGGTCTTTCTCAGAAGGGTTTTCCCTCAGATAGTTAAAGAGAGTCTTGAAGTCTCCGAGCAGAACAGGATAATCAGGAATAAAGATAACAATATCCCTGCATGGATTTGCTTCCATTTCAGCAGCCAGTCTTAATTGTTCCATCTCATCCAAGAAGGGCTTCTCTTCCAACAGATGTCTTCCTTTGAGACTAGCAAACCATAAGTCTTCATAATTCCTCAGAATTCCACGAGGCCGTGGGGCAGCAGCTACACAGGCTTCCTGAAGTTCTAAAAACAAAGCATCTGATTCTCTGCGAAAGATCCTCCAGAAGTTCCGCATAGCAACATCATTCAATCCAGAACTTTCAGCAATTCTGAGAGTATCAAAGATACTTCTGAGATTCCTCTTTATTTTTTCAAAAACTACACCAATAGGGTATACAGGGCGGAATTTTATTTGGGTTTTTGAAAAGGCAGGGTTGGAAGTGAAGTACGGATGAGGTTCTCTATCCAACCTATAAGAAGATTCTGCTTCAGTATCAGAATCTAACACTACCACTTCAGCTTCAGGACGAGGCTTGGGAGTGTAGTTGCAATCACGGAGCAGCTGCTCATGTGATGCAGAGGTTGGAAGAGGAGAATCACAAAGGTTGTTTTGAGAGGTGGAGGGAGTATGTTCAAAGGTGGCATTGGGAGAAGGTTGAGATGGAAAGAGAGTTTGAAGGGGTGGTATATCCAGAACAGGATTGATGGTAGGTGGAGAGGAAGGAATGGTTATAGGAGAAGATGGAGGTGTAAGAACATGGACAAAAACAGGTGATTCTGATGTGGCTTTTTCTGGTTCAGGTGTAGGGACAACCTCTATTGGTGCAACTTCTGAATGAACAGCAGGAGCAGAATCAGGTTCAGAAATGCATATACCTTTGGAACCTCTCAGAAAAGCTTTGGCCACATCCTCAGTCTTCTTTTGCTTCTTACTCTTCGGCTCTTCAATAATCTTTGCTTTGCCGCTAGAGATTTCCTTCCTTCTGACATATGCCAGAACTTCTGATTGATTCTCAGCCTCTTGAGAGACATTTTCTTCATCAGACTCTTGAAGAATCATCTTCCTTTTTCTTGTTTTCTTCTTCTCAACATCTTCTTTCCCTTTCTTCTCAAACTCATCAGAGACAGACTTAGCAACCTTTGCAATGACCTCTTTAGAAACATCTTGTTTCTTAGAGACAGCAGAAGGATAATCATGCTTTCTTTTAGTCCTTTCTTCCTTCTTCTTATTTATTTTCATTGGAGCACCCTTCTCTTGATTTTTGAGATATTTATTTTCTTCTTGTGATAACAGATACCTAGTTCTGACTACAGGTACCTCACAGTTGAAGAAAGTTTCAAACTCAGCAAGAACAGGTGCTCTTCTGATTCTTGTATCAGCAAGAGGTTGGGGAGTCTTACTGATAGCCTTAATTACTTTCATCTTCTTCAAAGTGAATGCATTCAGACAAGCCCCAGATGTGACAGCAAGGTCTTTCACAATACCTTCAGATTCCAAGCTTTCAACAATCTTTGAATGCACCAAAAGATTTGAAATAATCCTTCCAAAAGGAATGATTGTTCCACCTTTTTCTCTGAAAGCGTTTCTGGAATCCTTTACTGCTTTCCACAAATGGTTGAAGATGATGTAGATCGCATCAACCTTCTTCTTAGTGGCAATGCAATAAAGAATATACCTTTGCTCATTATTGATGAAATCCGAGGCATGTGTTCCTTTCCTATGGTAGAAACACCCAAGAAGGATCTTTGTCCAGATTTTGTAGACATCTCTCAAATCCTTGACGCTTTTTGTTTCCTTGACATTTGGATAGAGAGTGGATAGAACATCTCCCCAATCTGCCCTTTGATCAATCTCAAAAGCCCCTTCAGGGTTTTTCAGATCAAACATCACTCTTAGGATGTTTTCAGTAATAACAACAAACTTTCCATGGACGAAAGAAAGTATTGATTTTGGAGCAACCACAGCATATGCCCAGAACTCCTTGACAAGATCCGGATAAACTGGGCCAACGAACTCAGCAAACAACGAGGTCCATCTTTGAAAGATGATGTCTTCTTTAAGATGAAATTCATGTTCTTCAAGGTTGTCAAAATCAACAATAAGTTCACATAGAACTTCTAATTTGTCCTTGGGAATAGAGCATGCAACAACAGGAGTAAGTTGCAAAATTTCTTCTTGGAGATGGTGAGGAACAGATGTATCAACATTTTGGGATGAGAAGGCAGCCATGGATGCAGAATGAACAAAAGACGAACAAGAAAAGAAAACTGGGTTTTCGATTAGGGTTTTAGAAAACGGCTAAGAACTTTTCAAACGAGAGAATGCAAGAATAAAGAGAGACAAGGGAGCGAAAAAAATATATGATATGATTTGAAAAGAATATAAGGAGACGAATATAAAATAGAGAATGAAAAAGAATAAATAAACAAAATGAATAGTTTCAGAATCAAAAGAAATCATTTTCATTAAATGACGAGTGACGTGAGGAGAGAGATCGTGGTAAAAGAAATGATTTAAAGCAGTTACCTAGGTCGGCGTCTTTTCAACTGCACGCTTTGTACACATCATACAGACACGTGTGCATCATCAGAGAGTAGCAGACCGTTGTAAATAGAATATACTTTACGCGTACAGATTTTGATTGCTGCTTCTGAGTTGATCAAGTTTCTCTTCTGGAAACACTCCTTCTGAAGTATGCTGATGTAAATCTGAATGATCTTCTGATCCATTACTTCTGATATACACAGCTTCTGGAGATTCACTTCTTTGTTCTGCAGCTTCTGATAAGACAAAACTGTATCTGCAGAAATTCTTAAGCTGCTTTGTTTCATCAGAAACAAGTTTATCATCAAACCAGATATTTATTGATTCGTCCACAATCAATGTTTCAATATTGTATATTCTGTAGCATTTAGAGCATTCAGAATAATCAAGAACGAAACACCATTGCTTCAGAAACAAACAAAACAGATGGTTCCAAGACTAATAAACTTTCTTTTCTGATCTCCTACGAACATAGTTTCTTCAACAGATTTAAGTACCAGAACTTGGAAGACAGTCCTTCTTCCCTTCAAGTGTTGAGACCAACTTGAGTCCAGGTGACATGACATGTTGACTTTTATCTTCTTTGTCGCCAAGAGAATCTGCAAAAGAAATAGTCTTTTTCTTTGGTACCCACATCTTCTTGGGTCCTTTCTTGTTAGTTCTCCTCAAGTTCTGATTGAACTTGGGTTTAACATTGTAAGCAGAAGGAGGAACAGCATGATAATTCTTAATATGAGTTTCATGATATTTCCTAGGTTGTGTCACATGCTTTTTGGTGTGTGTTATGTGAAAACTTTGAGCATGTGAAGTGTGCCTAATATCATGGGAGTGGCCATACTTGAACTGATCATACAATGGCTTGTATGTGATTTTCATTTCATCAACAGGTTCAAGTTTGTATGGGGTTTCACCCTCAAAACCAATGCCAACTCTACTGTTTCCAGACACAGCATATATCATAGAAGCTAGCTGACTTCTGCCAATACTTCTAGATAAGAACTTCCTGAAACTTAAATCATATTCTTTCAGAATATGGTTTAGACTAGGAGTGGATTTTTCTGAATTGGAAGGAGATCCAACATTATTGGATAATTTTAAAACTTTTTCTTTTAATTCAGAATTTTCCAACTCAAGCTTCTTCGTTTCAAATTCAAATAGCTTTTTCAGCTTTTTGTATTTGAGACTAATCTGAGACTTGAATTCCAGAAGTTCTGTTAGACTGGAAATTAACTCATCTCTAGTAAGTTTAGAAAATACCTCTTCAGAATCTGATTCTGATGTAGATTCTGATCCGTCATCTTCTGTCGCCATCAGCGCACAGTTAGCCTGCTCATCTTCAGAGTCTGAATCATCTTCTGACTCATCCCAGGTTGCCATAAGACCTTTCTTCTTATGAAACTTCTTCTTGGGATTTTCCTTCTGAAGTTTTGGACATTCATTCTTGAAGTGTCCAGGCTCATTGCATTCATAGCACATGACCTTCTTCTTGTCAAATCTTCTGTCATCAGAAGATTCTCCACGTTCAAATTTCTTTGAACTTCTGACGCCTCTGAACTTCCTTTGCTTGTTCTTCCAGAGTTGATTTAGCCTTCTGGAGATCAAGGACAGTTCATCTTCTTCTTCAGATTCTGATTCTTCAGGATCTTCTTCTCTAGCCTGAAAAGCGTTAGTGCATTTCTTGATATTGGATTTTAATGCAATAGACTTACCTTTCTTTTGAGGCTCGTTTGCATCCAGTTCAATTTCATGACTCCTCAGGGCACTGATAAGCTCTTCCAAAGAGACTTCATTTAGATTCTTCGCAATCTTAAATGCAGTCACCATAGGACCCCATCTTCTGGGTAAGCTTCTGATGATCTTCTTTACGTGATCAGCCTTGGTGTATCCCTTGTCAAGAACTCTCAATCCAGCAGTAAGAGTTTGAAATCTTGAAAACATCTTTTCAATGTCTTCATCATCCTCCATCTTGAAGGCTTCATACTTCTGGATTAAAGCGAGAGCTTTAGTCTCCTTGACTTGAGCATTTCCTTCATGAGTCATTTTCAAGGACTCATATATGTCATAGGCCGTTTCCCTGTTAGATATCTTCTCATACTCAGCATGAGAGATAGCATTCAGCAAAACAGTTATGCATTTATGATGATTCCTGAAAAGCTTCTTCTGATCATCGCTCATTTCTTGCCTTGTCAGCTTTACGCCACTGGCATTTACCGGATGTTTGTAACCATCCATCAGAAGATCCCATAGATCACCATATAGACCAAGAAAGTAACTTTCCAGTTTATCTTTCCAGTATTCAAAGTTTTCACCATCAAATACCGGCGGTCTAGTATAACCATTGTTACCGTTGTGTTGCTCAGCAGAGCCAGATGTAGATGTAGACTTTGCAGTTTCATCAGCCATCTTTTACTGAAGCGTTTTTCTCTTCCTGAATCTTTTCTAAACACGGTTAAGTGCTTGCACCTTAGAACCGGCGCTCTGATACCAATTGAAGGATAGAAAAACACTTAGAAAGGGGGGGTTTGAATAAGTGTAGCTTTAAAAACTTGACCGATAAAAATAAATTGCACAGTTATTTTTATCCTGGTTCGTTGTTAACTAAACTACTCCAGTCCACCCCCGCAGAGATGATTTACCTCAACTGAGGATTTAATCCACTAATCGCACGGATTACAATGGTTCTCCACTTAGTCAGCAACTAAGTCTTCCAGAGTCTTCTGATCACACACTGATCACTCCAGGAACAACTGCTTAGATACCCTCTAAGACTTTCTAGAGTCTTCTGATCCACACGATCACTCTAGTTACAACCTGCTTAGATAACCTCTAAGACTTCCTAGAGTATTCTGATCAAACACTTGATCACTCTAGTTCCTTACAACTTAATGTAATCAAATCTAAGAGTATTACAATTGCTTCTTAAAAGCTATAATCACAACTGTGATATTTCTCTTAACGTTTAAGCTTAATCTCACTAATATATTACAACAGCAATGTAGTGAGCTTTGATGAAGATGAAGATTCTGAGCTTTGAATAGAACAGTGTTTCAGCAAGTTAATATTCACAGAAATTGTGTTAGTTCGTTAACCTTGCTTCTCATCAGAACTTCATATTTATAGGCGTTGGAGAAGATGACCGTTGAGTGCATTTAATGCTTTGCGTGTTCCGTACAGCATCGCATTTAATGTTATACGCTTTTGTCAACTACCTCGAGCCTTGTTCACGCTGTGTCTACTGACGTTGCCTTTAATAGCTTCTAACGTTCCTTTTGTCAGTCAGCGTAGCCTGCCACCTGTACTTCCTTCTGATCTGATGTTTGTGAATACAACGTTTGAATATCATCAGAGTCAAACAGCTTGGTGCAAAGCATCTTCTGATCTTCTGACCTTGAAGTGCTTTTGTGCGTGATACCATCAGAACTTCAGTGCTTCTGATCTCATGTTCTTCTGATGCTTCCATAGACCCATGTTCTGATTCTGCTTCGACCATCTTCTGATGTCTTGCCAGACCATGTTCTGATGTTGCATGCTGAACCCTTGAGACAAAGCTTCTGAGCGCTGAATTATGCATACTCTTTATATATTTCCTGAAAAGGAAATTGCATTGGATTAGAGTACCATATTATCTTAAGCAAAATTCATATTATTGTTATCATCAAAACTAAGATAATTGATCAGAACAAATCTTGTTCTAACACAAAGGCTCATTGAGATTCTGAGGGACAGAGATGAAGATGATGTCAATGTGATTGAACCATGCTTTGAAATCCCGGAATGTGTAGAGATTGGTTATTATAGCAAAGTTGATGTGGAACCTCTTGTGATATGTTTGCCTGGATCGGTACCTTATGGTTCTGATAAAGCTGTACCTTACAGATACAATGCCACTATGATGGAAGCTGGAAAAGAAGTCGAGATTAAGCCTCTGTCTGCTGTTGAGAATATAGCAGATGTTAGTAGAGTGACTAGAAGCGGACGAGTTTTTACTCAGCCCCAAACAGTTGTGGATGTCCAGAGGAATCCAACTCAAGTGCCTGTGAACAATAATGATGCGACAAAAGTGAATGCTGAGTCATCTTCAGGAAAGGAAATGGATGAGATTTTGAAGCTTATTAAGATGAGTGATTATAAGATTGTGGATCAGTTGCATCGTACTCCGTACAAGATCTCTATAATGGAGCTGCTGACGAGTTCTCCTGCTCATAGAGATTCTTTGATGAAAATACTTGATCAAGCCTTTGTGGATCATGATGTGACGCTGGATCAGTTTAATGGGGTTGTGAGTAATATCATTGCATGTAACAATCTGAGCTTTAGTGATGAAGATTTGCCTGAGGAAGGAAGAAATCATAATTTGGCTTTGCACATCTCTGTTAGTTGCAAAGAGGACTCAATGTCTAACGTGTTGATCGATACTGGATCATCTCTGAATGTCATGCCAAAATCCACTCTTGCTAAGCTGTCTTATGGTGGCACACCAATGAGATTTAGAAATGTGGTCGTCAAGGCTTTTGATGGATCGAAGAAATCAGTGGTCGGAGAGGTTGATTTGCCTATTGGTATTGGACCATTTGTCTTCAAGATTACTTTTCAAGTGATGGACATTTTCCCTGCATACAGTTGCTCATTGGGACGCCCATGGATCCATGAGGCTGGGGCAGTTACTTCAACTCTTCACCAAAAGTTGAAATTTGTGAAAGATGGAAACATGGTTGTTGTGAATGGAGAACAAGCTTTGCTGATTAGTCATCTCTCTTCGTTCTGTACCATAGAAGCTGATGAGGTAGTCATTGGAACTGCATTCCAAGCCCTGTCTGTTAATGATGAAATCAAAAAGGATGAAGCTTCCATTGCCTCCTTCAAAGACGCTCAGCTGGTGGTTCAGAATGGACATTCAGGAGTCTGGGGACAAATGGTGAGTCTACAAGAGAACAAGAATAGAGCTGGTCTGGGATTTTCTGCCTCAGACAAGTCTGTGATGAAGTCTGAATCTGCTTTTCGTCCCTATCAAGAAATGTTTCATAGTGCTGGGTTTCTACATCCGACTCTTCCAGAGGTGGATGCTATCATTGAAGATGAATCAGAGCCAGAAGTGCCAAACTTTGTGACCCATGGAAAGATGATTAAGAACTGGATCACCATTGACATTCCTGAGTGTACTCATGTCTCAAAGTAATTTGCTTTTATGTTTTTCAAAATCCTTTCATTCTGCCCAAGATGAAAGTGAGGTTGTTGGGGTTGTTTTCTGTTTGTTTTAAACATTAAAATCATCAATAAAAGTCATTTTGTTTCTGCATATACATGTTTTTTATCTTTTTGCTTTTTGCTGGAAAGTGATAACACAAAAGACCTTAAAAAATGTTTTCATTTTTTCCATAATCTGCACGATTACATGTTTGCATATATCTTTCCTTTTCCTGAAATAATAATCATTTGTGCAGATTAATCAATAAAACCGTTGAAAGTAATGACCCTGCGCCCTCTCCTAACTTCGAGTGTCCTGTGTATGAGGCGGAAGAAGAGAGTGATGAATGTATTCCTGATGAGATTTCCCGACTGCTTGAGCACGAGGAAGACACCATTCAGCCATATAAAGAGCCATTAGAATTCATCAACTTGGGTTCTGAAGAAGATAAAAAAGAAGTCAAGATTGGGGCACTGCTTGGTCAAGATGTTAAGAAGAGGATGGTAGAGCTTCTTAAAGAGTATGTTGACATTTTTGCGTGGTCCTACCAAGATATGCCTGGGTTGGACACAGATATTGTGGAGCACCGTTTGCCGTTGAAACCAGAATGTCCTCCTGTCAAGCAGAAGTTAAGAAGGAGTCATCCTGATATGGCAGAAAAGATTAAGAATGAGGTCTTGAAGCAGATTGACGCAGGTTTCCTTGTCACTTCTGTATATCCTCAATGGATTGCCAATATTGTGCCTGTTCCGAAGAAAGACGGAAAAGTTCGCATGTGTGTGGATTATAGAGATTTGAACAAAGCCAGTCCGAAAGATGATTTTCTTCTACCTCACATTGATATGTTGGTAGATAGCACGGCCAAGTTTGAGGTTTTCTCCTTTATGGATGGTTTTTCAGGATACAACCAGATTATGATGGCACCTGAAGACATGGAAAAGACAACCTTTATCACACCCTGGGGGACATTTTGTTACAAAGTGATGCCATTTGGGTTAAAGAATGCTGGTGCGACATATCAGAGGGCCATGACTACTCTTTTCCATGATATGATGCACAAAGAAATTGAGGTTTATGTGGATGATATGATTGCCAAGTCCCAGTCAGAGGAAGGGCACATGGAAGATCTTTTAAAGTTGTTTCAGCGTTTGAGAAAGTATCGTCTCCGCTTAAATCCAAACAAATGCACTTTTGGTGTCCGTTCCGGAAAATTATTGGGTTTCGTTGTCAGTCAGAGAGGAATTGAAGTGGATCCTGATAAAGTTAAAGCAATTCAGGAAATGCCAGCACCAAAGACTGAGAAACAAGTGAGAGGTTTCCTCGGACGTTTGAATTATATCTCCAGGTTCATTTCCAATATGACTGCTACCTGTGAGCCAATCTTCAAGTTGTTAAAGAAAAATCAGGGATGTGTGTGGAATGAAGATTGTCAGAAAGTTTTTGACAACATCAAAGAATATCTGCTTGAACCTCCCATTTTGCTCCCTCCGGCTGAGGGAAGGCCTTTGATTATGTACCTCACAGTACTTGAAAATTCAATGGGATGTGTGTTGGGTCAGCATGACGAGTCTGGTCGAAAAGAGTATGCAATATACTACCTTAGCAAAAAGTTTACCGAGTGCGAAACAAGATACTCGCTGCTTGAGAAAACTTACTGTGCTTTGGTGTGGGCTGCTCGCCGACTGAGATAGTATATGTTGAACCACACCACCCTATTGATTTCCAAAATGGATCCAATTAAGTATGTATTTGAGAAACCTGCATTACCGGAAGGATTGCTCGCTGGAAAATGTTATTATCAGAATATGAAATTGAATATCGAGCTCAGAAAGCTGTGAAAGGAAGTGTGTTGGCAGAGTACCTCGCTCACCAACCAATTGACGATCATCAATCTATCAGAATGGACTTCCCAGATGAAGATATAATGTATTTGAGATCTCAAGATTGGGATGAACCATTGCCAGAAGAAGGGCCAGATCCTGAATCCAAGTGGGGTTTAATTTTTGATGGAGCTTCTAATGTTCATGGCCATGGAATTGGCGCCATTATCATCACTCCGCATGGATCACATGTACCTTTCACTGCAAGGATATGTTTTGACTGCACAAATAATATTGCTGAGTATGAAGCTTGCATCATGGGGCTTGAAGAGGCCATTAATCTGAGAATTAAGATTCTTGATGTTTATGGAGATTCTGCGCTTGTGATTAATCAGATTAAAGGAGAATGGGAAACTCGTCATCCTGGTTTAATTCCTTATAAAGATTACGCCAGAAGACTATTGACATTCTTCAACAAAGTTGAATTCCACCACATCCCTCGAGATGAGAATCATATGGCTGATGCTTTAGCCACATTGTCTTCCATGTACAAAGTGAATTTCCATAATGAGGAACCTCAGATAACAATCAGGCGTCTTGATAGACCTGCTCATGTATTTGCAGGTGAGGAAGCAACAGATGAAAAGCCTTGGTATTTTGATATTAAGCACTTCCTTCAGACCCAAGAGTACCCACTTGGGGCATCAAATAAAGATAAGAAAACTTTGAGGAGATTGGCTGGCAGTTTCTTCATCAATGCTGATGTTTTGTATAAAAGGAATTATGACATGGTTTTGCTCAGATGCGTGGATAGACACGAAGCAGACATGTTGATGCATGAAATCCATGAAGGTTCTTTTGGTACCCATTCCAATGGACATTCGGTGGCTAAAAAGATGCTTAGAGCAGGTTACTATTGGCTGACAATGGAATCTGATTGCTACAAATTTGTAAAGAAGTGTCACAAGTGTCAGGTGTATGCTGACAAGATTCATGTGCCTCCGACACTTCTCAATGTTATTTGTTCTCCATGGCCTTTCTCTATGTGGGGTATCGATATGATTGGCATGATTGAACCCAAGGCTTCGAACGGACATCGATTCATTCTGGTAGCAATCGATTACTTTACCAAGTGGGTAGAAGCTGCTTCATATGCTAATGTGACAAAGCAAGTTGTGGTTAGATTTATCAAGAATAACATCATTTGCAGATATGGTGTACCGAGCAAAATCATCACTGATAATGGCTCGAACCTGAATAACAGCATGATGAGAGAACTGTGTGAAAGCTTCAAGATTGAACATCACAACTCTTCGCCTTATAGGCCAAAGATGAATGGAGTTGTTGAAGCAGCAAATAAGAATATTAAGAAGATTGTGCAAAAGATGGTTGTTACGTACAAGGACTGGCATGAGATGCTCCCATTTGCTTTGCATGGGTACCGTACATCTGTTCGTACTTCAACAGGGGCAACTCCTTTTTCTTTGGTTTATGGTATGGAAGCAGTGCTCCCTATTGAGGTTGAGATTCCATCATTGAGAGTTTTAATGGAAACCAAGTTATCTGAGGCTGAGTGGTGTCAAAGCAGGTTTGATCAATTGAATTTGATAGAAGAAAAGAGGATGACGGCTTTATGCCATGGTCAGTTGTACCAGAAAAGAATGAAGAAAGCGTTCGATAAGAAGGTTCGACCTCGTGTATTCAGAGAAGGCGACCTCGTGCTCAAAAGAATCTTGTCTTTTACCTCCGATTCAAGGGGCAAATGGACTCCTAATTTTGAAGGACCATATGTTGTTAAGAAAGCCTTCTCTGGCGGTGCATTAATTCTTACAACTATGGATGGAGAGGAGCTCCCCCGTCCCGTGAATGCTGATGTAGTCAAGAAATACTTTGCCTAAAAATAATAAAAGAACAGCTCGCTAAGTTGAAAACCCGAAAGGGCGGCTTAGGCAAAAAAGAGCGTCTCGGTGGATTGAAAACCCGAAAGGGCGGTCCAGGCAAAAATTAGAGACATAAATAGAATAAAATACCCGGTGGACTGAAAACCCGAAAGGGCGGTCCAGGCAAAAGTTAGGGATTCATGGCAAGTAACTACATCAGACAAGACTTGATCATCAGCAGTCATCTGTTTATCATGAAGAAGTTCAACACATTTCAACGGAAGCCTTTGCTCAGGAATTCCAAGTTGAGAGAGAGGATGGGGTCATTACATTTCAATGTACCTTTTCCACAAAATTACCACTTTCCAAATTTTGTAATAATCCATGGGGTCTTGCCTTTTGCAGGCTACCATTCTATTAAAAAAGTTTGAGCCTTTACCCTTTATTGGCAATCTCATTTCTTCCATATCTCTCAAAATGTCATTTATTGTTGATAGTAATTTTTGAAACAAAAAGAAAATTGATTTCAACAAAATCCTTTTGAAAGTTATAAAAGTAGTTTTACTTTGATTCATGAGTGCATTACAAGGAATGGATATGCTGATGTATTCATAATGCAAAAGAAGAAGAATGTGTTCCACTCAATGCACCTTTGGCCTGGTTCAATATGGTGTAGAACTCAACTACTGTGTTCTCTTAGCTCTGATATTCCCTAATGTTGGGCAGCATTTATTCTAAAGCCATCAAAAGATTGTTATAGCAGTTTTTGCTCTGATGTTCAGCTTGAGACATGCTTGATTATGTTATCTTCGCACTCCATCGCTTGAGTTAATTCTTGTGCTAAGTTTTGGCAGCATATGCATCATTAACATACATCAAAAACAGTCATACATTTCACATTTGCTATCATGAAGTTTACTGTCAAACAGATTGCTCTTTCATTTAGAGTGTCTTAAGCAGAAAAAAAAAAACTCACTTTCCTTGAAAATCCCCACTGAATTTGTTTCTAGGTGGATAATATGTTTCAGTTTTTCTGTTCAGATGACTACGAACAGAAGACCAGTGAGTTTATCCCTCACATGGTCCAGTCTTTTTGGCAGCTTCTTTCCATTTTGGTCATGGATTGAATTTTTGTCACTGGATGATGAATATTGAGATTATGCATTTGTGTTTGCATCCTCAAATCATTGAAGAAAGTATTATTGTTTGCTCTTCACCGTCATTGGTACAAAGGGGCAGCTTTTCATACCTTCAGTAGAACGTTGGTATGTGTTATCGTCAGTGGTACGGCGGTACATCTCTTTCATCGTCAGTGGTACGTCGATGAATCATCTCTTTTTATATCATCAGTGGTACGGTGGTATACCCCTTCATGCCTTCAGTGGAACGTTGGTATGTGTTATCGTCAGTGGTACGGCGGTACATCTCTTTCATCGTCAGTGGTACGTCGATGATTTATCCCTTTTATATCATCAGTGGTACGGTGGTATACCTCTTCATGCCTTCAGTGGAACGTTGGTATGTGTTATCGTCAGTGGTACGGCGGTACATCTCTTTCATCGTCAGTGGTACGTCGATGATTTATCCCTTTTATATCATCAGTGGTACGGTGGTATATCCTCTTCATGCCTTCAGTGGAACGTTGGTATGTGTTATCGTCAATGGTACGGCGGTACATCTCTTTCATCGTCAGTGGTACGTCGATGATTTATACCTTTTATATCATCAGTGGTACGGTGGTATATCCTCTTCATGCCTTCAGTGGAACGTTGGTATGTGTTATCGTCAGTGGTACGGCGGTACATCTCTTTCATCGTCAGTGGTACGTCGATGATTTATCCCTTTTATATCATCAGTGGTACGGTGGTATAACTCTTTCATGCCTTCAGTGGAACGTTGGTATGTGTTATCGTCAGCGGTACGGCGGTACATCCCTTTCATCGTCAGTGGTACGTCGATGATTTATCTCCTTTTATATCATCAGTGGTACGGTGGTATACCTCTTCATGCCTTCGGTGGAACGTTGGTATGTGTTATCGTCAGTGGTACGGCGGTACATCCCTTTCATCGTCAGTGGTACATCGATGATTTATCTCCTTTTATATCATCAGTGATACGGTGGTATATCCTCTTCATGCCTTCAGTGGAACGTTGGTATGTGTTATCGTCAGTGGTATGGCGGTACATCTCTTTCATCGTCAGTGGTACGTCGATGATTTATCCCTTTTATATCATCAGTGGTACGGTGGTATATCCTCTTCATGCCTTCAGTGGAACGTTGGTATGTGTTATCGTCAGTGGTACGGCGGTACATCTCTTTCATCGTCAGTGGTACGTCGATGATTTATCCCTTTTATATCATCAGTGGTACGGTGGTATATCTCTTTCATGACTTTAGTGGAACGTTGGTATGTGTTATCGTCAGTGGTACGGCGGTACATCCCTTTCATCGTCAGTGGTACGTCGATGATTTATCCCTTTTATATCATCAGTGGTACGGTGGTATACCTCTTCATGCCTTCAGTGGAACGTTGGTATGTGTTATCGTCAGTGGTACGACGGTACATCCCTTTCATCGTCAGTGGTACGTCGATGATTTATCTCCTTTTATATCATCAGTGATACGGTGGTATATCCTCTTCATGCCTTCAGTGGAACGTTGGTATGTGTTATCGTCAATGATACGGCGGTACATCTCTTTCATCGTCAGTGGTACGTCGATGATTTATCTCTTATTATATCGTCAGTGGTACGTCGATGATTTATCCCTTTTATATCATCAGTGGTACGGTGGTATACCTCTTCATGCCTTCAGTGGAACGTTGGTATGTGTTATCGTCAGTGGTACGGCGGTACATCTCTTCATATCATCAGTGGTACGATGGTGTGATTTCTGATAACGGAAGATTGGCATTCTGATTCAGGATGCATACTTTCTCATCCCCAGTGAAAGAGGATGTTCCCCTTTTCTCATCCCCAGTGAAAGAGGATTCTATAACCTCTCTGACGCGAAGTGTTTTCCCCAGAGAAATTTCTTTCCCTACCAAAGTTTCATTTCTCCAACGAAGTCTTGCCTTCCCCAGCGGAGATTTGCCAGCAAGACATTTATTTTCCCCAGTGGAGTACCTTTTACTCCCCAGTGTTGTCATGCTTTATTATCATCATATGCATTCATTAAACATTGCATTGCATCTTAGGATCAAAAATTGTGTTTTATATATTTAAGTCTCTTCGATTTTGTCAAAACGAAGATTTCCAATCATCGTATCTCCAAATCGAAGAAACTTAAATAGGGGCATCTGTCATACCCCAAATTTTGACCCTAAGATCCTATATCATTCATATTCCAATCACTAATCAAGAGCTTCACTTGGAAGTTTTGTTTATGGTGTTGCACTCACCTCATCAATAAGAGGGACCATCAAGCACCAATGATTGTTTATCTTGTATGCATATTATACTAACCCAAATACCAAAAACATTGCTTTGTTTCTTTGTAGGCTTTTGTTTTGTAGGTACCAAGCCAAGACATGCAATAAACAAGGCATGAAATCGATTTCCCTACTGGGTAAATCGATTTCTCTGCAGCAATCTTCAACAAAATCACATTCTGGACAGCATGAAATCGATTTCCCTCCTGGGTAAATCGATTTCCCTAGTGTATTTTGCGCCAAATTCTCTTCTGGAACAGAGTGAAATCGATTTCACTCCTGGGGAAATCGATTCCTTCAGGCGAAATTCAAAAAAATAAAGGGGGAAGCTTGATTTGATTTTGGCACCTATTTTCTTTGACCATTTTTGTCATTTTACCAATCTTCCACCTCATCAAAATAATTCTCTTCATTAAACCCACTTAAACCCCATTTTACCACTTTTTACCATTTAATTACCACTTTAATCACCAATTAAACACATGCTAATTACCAAATGCAAAAAGACCAAACTACCACTACTCTTGCTCTCATCCTATAAATAGAGCCCACTACTCTCTCATTTCTCAAGCTTGGAGAGCCAAAAAATTGCTTGCAAATTCATTTCTCACCCTTTTCAAAACCCTCACCCAAAGTTCATTTTCATAAGATTAGTGAGATTCACATTGAATCTTGCTAATTTTGAACTAAGCCTCCTACATTTCACTCTTTTCTTTGTTTGATCATCTCCAAATTTGAAGGATCTACACACCTTGTGCTTGCTCTTGAAGCTACTCCAAAATCTTTGTTCAAGAAGTGGTAATTTGCTAGATCCATGATGTAGATCTTTATTGCTTGTGTTCAATGCATCTTTGATGCTATATTGATGATATTTGCTGGTTTTGTGATGGAAATTTCGTGCTCAAGTTGATGTGTGATCATAAGGTGTTTGTATATTTGTTCAAATCAAGTTTCATGCCTTTAAATGCTGTTTTTGCTGAAATTTACACTGAGGAAATCGATTTCCTTAAGGATGAAATCGATTTCCTGCTGAACGTAACTTGTTTTTTTTTAAAACTGCACTATGGAAATCGATTTCCCCCTGCATGAAATCGATTTCCAGCAGGCAGAATGTGGTTTTTTGCCTTTTTTGTGCTTGTTTTGGCTTCCTTCTTCCTACACTTCATTAATATCATTGGATCTAGGGTGTTGATAGGTTTGAAATGACCTAATCCACCAAAATGGATGAATGATATTAATGATAGTGTGAGTTGATTATCTTTTGTGTTTTCATTCTTATTTTCATCTTATTTTTCTTTTGATCGATGAAAGTCTTAACATCTTGAGGATTCCATGGATTCTTGATGAAGACTAGATCAATTTGTTTTCATTCTTATCTTTTCATCTTATTTCCCTTTGATCGATGAAAGTCTTAATATCTTGAGAATTCTATGGATTCTTGATAAAGACTAGATCAATTTGTTTTCATTCTTATCTTTTTTCATCTTATTTTCTCTTGATCGATGAAAGTCTTGATATCTTGAGAATTCTATGGATTCTTGATAAAGGCTAGATCATTTCTTCTTCTCCTTCTTATTTCTTTTAATTGATGATCTTGATACATGGAGAGTTCTCCTACATTTGTCCCGACTCGATAAAAGATCAAATATGGAAGAGAATTGTATGCGGTTGATTTATGACTTATGGAAATTTATCGTGTAGTCGCTATGATTTTATCAAGCTTCTGATAAGTTTCCATTGATCTTAAATCCGAGTACATCATTCACTCACCATCGATCTTCATTACTAACTTTGATAACATACTTGACAAGTTTCAAGATGGTTATCTTTAACATCTAACAACTAACTTTAATTTCCGCCATTTATTATACCGCTCTTTATATTTCTCGCTTTATCGCTTTATTTTATCATTTCATCATATTTACATTCCGCCATTTTCTCTTTGTCCATTTGGACGTTTATAATTCCGCTATTTTCTCTTTGTCCACTTGGACATATGTTTATGATTCCGCTATTTTCTCTTTGTCCACTTGGACCATACTTTATTTTTATGCTAAAACACTAATAAACAACCAAAATCTAAAAAACACATAAGGCTCTCTTTGGACTATTGGTTACTATCCCTAGCATTTTGGAGATTCGGACTTATGGACCTAGTGCCTCTGGACTCTTATTCTGTTATTACTCTGCTGTTATTCTGTCTGTCTGGCATTGGATTGTTGTCTGTTTGTATGTGCAGGTATTTCCTTGAAAGCCCTTGATGGTTAATTCCAAGGCATTGAGATAAGGATTTTACCCGAAAACAGCCGTTACTCTGCCCGATTTTCGTCAGAATCTTAATGTGCTTAATGAAAAGTGGTGCTAAGACAATAAGTTCATCTGGATCCCCCAAGTGTTAATGTGTTGGTATTGATAATTCCAAAGGATGTGAAATCTACCTTGACTCTTAATGTCAAGTGTTGGCTTCTTATTTCGGTTAGACCGTTCTTTTCCTTAGCTTTTATTTTACGCAATAGGATAGCCTCTTCATCTTCTCCCATTCTTAAATTTTCAAAATCTTCTCCCTTTTTCAAAAACCTTCTTATGTTTGCAAACCTTTTCAAAACTTTTCCTTAAAAAATATCTTTTGCCCTTAGTGGCCTTTTTCTTCAAAGTTTAGACACCGTTAATTGTCGAAACGAGTGGTTATACCCCACGATTTTGAAATTGATTGATATAATGAGATCTTTTCCGCATGAGAGAGCTAGTGGCATACTCGTCGATTTTATCCGAGTTGGAGCCCTTCTTTCTGTCATACCCCAAAATTTTCCCTCCCATATTCCACCTGCAATGATTCAAAATTCAAGATCCAGTCCCAAAGATTACTCATTCAAAAGTCCAGATGATCCACAATCAACTGGTTTGACCTAAAAAAAAGTCAACCATAATCAGAGCATAGTCAAAGCCTCCCAATTTTGGTCAACATCAAGTATGTGAGGTGTAACCATCATTTGATCAAAGATTGATCATGATTCCATTAATAGAAACTCAGAGATGAACAAATACAAAAAGGTTCAAATTAGGGTTTTTTAGGAGAAAGTCAACCCAACTTTGACTGGGCATAACTTTCACATGGAACATCAAAAATTCCCCACTCAAAGCCTATTTTGAAGGAAATTGGATTCTCTACAACTTTGTCTCTCACAAGCCAGGGCTAGAAATGATTCATTTGAGAGATACAGTGCAAAAGATTACAGGTCTTTTTCAGACATCCTTCAAAAGTAGTTTTTTCCCAAGGAGGATATGATCAAGATAAAAGCTCCAAATGGAAAATATATTCCAAAGTGGCTTGTAGAGGACCTCTTGAGGTTTCCAAAAAGTCTTAGAACTCCCTCATAGCTTAAAAATTGAGTGAGATATGATTGATCAAAGTTGGGTGATTTTTGAAAGCAAAATGTGAAAAAAGAAGGTTCAGATTGAGAAACTTTGCAAATGGGCCTATGGTTTTTTGAGGCAATCTTGATCCACAAGTCATTAGCATGCCCAAAATCATTTGCCACGAAATTTAGCATTATATTTGATTTAATATGATTTTTTATTTCATTTTAATGATTTAAATTAAGATAAAAATCAAATATTATGGTAAAGGAGATATTTTGATTGATTCCAATCAATATTTATGACTAAATGCAATATAGTTTCGTGGGATGTTAATTGGAAAAATATTGGCACAAGTTGAGAACAAAAATAGAAGGTTTTGAATCAAGAAATAAAATCAAATTCTCAAACATGGAAATATTGGATACAAATGCTTTGGGCTTTGTTTTTTAACCTAATTCCATTGTCCTATAAGTATACAACACTTAGCAATAGAATAGGGTTGAAAAATTGGATCGGAGGAGAGCACTCAAGAACTTAAAAAATTCACAAGAAAGGTGAATTCGGATTTTGGGAATTAGAGGTTTTCAAAGGTTTCTAAGGATTGCTACATGTTCATTGGTGTTTGCTGAAGCGATTGGTATACTCACACGACACCAACAACCCCAGAATAATCTCCAATTGGCCAAGGTACGTGACTCTGAAACTTGGATCGATTGGACTGTTTCGTGCATTCTCATGAGTTTTTAATTGTATATTGTGACTGTTCTTGATGCTATGAACGTTTATGTATCACTAATTTGATTTCTGGGCACGTTTAATACAAATCGCCATTGATGAATAAGTTAGGGTTCATGAGACCGATTTGGGGCTTTTCTGTTCAGGGTGAAATTAAGGGTTAATGAGAGTACGATGATGCTTAGGGATCTCGGACGAAGAGATTTACGTACTCGCGAAAAGTTTCTATGCAGGTTTTTGGATTTTAGAATTGTTAGGTTTTATAGCTACGAAAGAATCTGCAGCAGATTCGTAGCAAATTTTATGAAAAATTGCAGGTCCTGGGGAAGAAGAAAGGTGCGTGGCAACGCACCATTGGTGGATTTGAATTGCGCGCGTTTTTTTCATTTAAAATTGGGGAGTCCACATATGATGTGCTGAGGGCGTTTTGTTAAACAAAACAAGCGCGTAGTAGAGTTGGTGAGGGGCGTGTGTGTTGGTCCCTAGGGTCCAGGGTTCGATCCCTGGCCCTCTCATATTATTTTTCTAAAATTCCTTCTCTGATTCCATACCCCCTCAGCCCTATGGTACGCCATAGTCCATCAGATCTACCCTTTCAATCCTTTACTAAGCCAGATCTAACGTCCCTAACCTGATGGCCTATGCCATGTACCCTCATAATTACCATATAGGATTATAACCT
The DNA here is from genome assembly GCF_029867415.1 of Vicia villosa. NCBI lineage: Eukaryota > Viridiplantae > Streptophyta > Magnoliopsida > Fabales > Fabaceae > Vicia > Vicia villosa. The sequence continues at coordinate 138,057 of NW_026705674.1, read as the reverse complement.
AATAACTTTAATAATTTTAATTATTCATTTTGTTTTAATTAAAATATCTTTTTAATATATTATTTATATAATAATAATTATTTTTTACAAATAAGTTATTATATGGTATTTATATTAAAAGTTCTAATTTGTTGTTCGTGCCGATTAAATCGATTAATCGCTATGGTCAACAATAATTTTAATTAAAATGTTTATTTAATTAAATATAATCATATTATATTCGATTAAATGGTTGCAATTATCTTATTGATTGTGATGATTAACTTTCCTGTTTTCTAAATTACCATTTGTTATTATTTGTAATCGTGTTAATCGGTTATGAGGGATAACAATACAAAATAAAATTCACAAAAAATAATAAAACACAATAATTCATTATTAGTGATAATCGAATCAATCGATTTGAATTGGTAATGGTACAAAACCCCTAATCTTTTGACTATGGTGATCAAACCCATTGATCATTGCGGTTAATTGTGCCAAATCAGGGTTGTACGCCCAAACCCTAAAATAATTCTAAAATCCATTCAAACTTCAAATTCAAAAATACAGATGTTTATCTACGATAGGCTATTCAAAGCCTTCAAACCTTCAAATCAAATTTCAAACCTTAAGGGCGTACAACCCGTCCCCCGAACTACGTTGACTCTGATTCTCCATAAGGAGATACGTAGGCACTTGGCAACAAGGCGAGTCCCCTTCCCTAAAATCTCAATTTTTCCCCTATTCACTTCCTTAGCTATAAACCTCAATTTTAGCCATAAACCTTTATCCTTAGATTCAAAGCCAATAGGAAAGGGTTGAGGGTGCCTAACACCTTCCCTCGACCTGAATATAGTATCTTACCCTGATCTCTATACTGCGTAGGGTTTCCTATTCGCCCTTCAGAATAGGTGGCGACTCTCTAAGTTAAATTTTAGGCAGATTGCTACAGCTGGCGACTCTGCTGGGGACAACTATAATGGTGAATACTATGCTCCTATAGGTCTTAGGTTTTGGCAGGGTTTAGGTTTGACAACTTTTTAGGGTTTGGCTAACTCGCCTTTTTTAGGGTTTGTAATTATTCTTTTTATTTTTTTTTTAAAAAAAAAAACTTGTTTATTTAATTTTTATCTAAAAAATATTTAACTGTTTATAATATGTTTATATTTAATTGTTTATGTTAATATATTTATATTTTATTGCCTAATTGTTATATTTTTATATACACTGCTGCCATTATGTAATGTTAAAACCCTAAGTGTGGGAGTTAACTTTGAGACCAAAAGGGGACATGAATCGCCTTACGAGTCTCACTGATAACTCCACTCGGAGTGGGTTAGGTATTTGGAAAGGTCCGAAACGAAGCTTGACTTTGTGGAGGGCTGGACTGGATACTTAGCTGATCTCTCCGGGAACCTACCCCAAAAATTCGAACCTCATGGATAAAATGAGTTGTTCTAAAATCCAAAGAGACAAAAAGTCTCGGAGGCTACGAACGACCCCATGAGACCTTCTAGAACACCCCCTATTAAAAGGTTGGCTCCCAAGAGCCGCTACGTCGAACCTATGAACTTATGTGATTTGTGCTATATGTATATATTGTGTGGATCATTATTTTTATTATTATTTTTTTTTTTTTATTCATCATACATCATGTGCATTCTTGCATCATATTTTATTCAAAAAAAAAAGAAAAAAGGATATCATACGCATCATGCATGGCATACACATCATTTTCATGACATTAAGAGAAGATTCCTCTTCTGTCTCCAGAGCAAGGGACCATTGGGAAGGATAACCTAACATCCCGACCATACTATCAAACAAGATTTCAGCAGAAGAAATCAATGGATCAGTTGGAACAGAATCAAGCCGCCCTTCGTGAGGAAGTAGATCAACTGAAGGTCAGCGTGGAAGAGGTTAAAGGAGGTATGGCTCAGATGCTAGAGTTCATGAAGGCCCTCCTAGACAAACAAGACAAAGCAAAAGAGGTTCAGTCTGGGGATACCCTGGTTCAGGATGAGATCCCCAATGACGAAAACCCGCTGCTAGGATTTGTTCCAGGCTTTGGCCCTGCTAAGGACAGACCTCAAGTCCGATCTGTTAGGAGAGCTATCCAATTCCAAGAGAAAGGAGAGGCCTCCCAAGAAGGATTTGTCCCCACTCCACAAAAAAAGGGACAACCCGCACAGTGCGCATTCCTGCTAGCAATGTCCCTAAGGACGATGATTACCTGGATCTACAATACGGAGTGCAAGAGATGGACAACTCAGACCAAGTACCTCAAACACAACAGTCTATTCCTAACTCTAGGGAAGACTCCAAGGGTAGTGAACAAATCAAGGCACTGGAGGAGAGACTAAAAGTGATAGAAGGATACGATGTCTTTGATGTGGATGCCTTCGAAATGAGTTTGGTCTCAGACTTGACTATCCCTCGCAAATTCAAGATTCCCGACTTCGAGAAATACAAAGGACTCACATGTCCGAGGAATCACTTGCGCATGTATGTGCGGAAAATGGCTGCTTACGCCCGCGATCAAAAGCTAATGATACATTTCTTTCAAGAAAGTTTAAGCGGAACGTCTATTGACTGGTACATGCAATTAGAGAAGTCCTCTGTCCGAAGCTGGAATGATCTGGCCAACACCTTCTTAAAGCATTACAAATACAACCTGGACATGGCACCTGATCGGATGCAATTACAAAATATGTCACAGAAGAAGGATGAATCATTCAAGGAGTATGCCCAAAGGTGGAGGGAGATGGCTTCTCGAGTCCAACCTCCCCTAATGGACAAAGAACTGGTGGACATATTTATGAGCACTTTGCAAGGACCATACTACGACAAGATGGTCGGAAGCATATCTTCAGGGTTCTCGGACTTGGTAGTCATTGGTGAGAGAATTGAAGATGGAATCAAAAATGGGAAGATACAAGGGGCACCCTCAGGTTCCTATCACACAAAGAAGTCATATGACGGAAAAAGGGAACCCAACACTGTCGGAGCGATCCTGGTTAATCAAACACCAACACTACAACAGAAGGATCAGCAAAAACAACAGGGTGGCCAACGCCCCTGGAGGTCCAAGCCAAAACGATCATTCACCCCATTGCACATGCCGCTGTCTTAAGCTCTACAACATTTGCTCAGTCAGAACTTGGTAACTCTGCTGCCTCCATACTCAGCTCCGGCTAACCCCGCTCCCGGGTACAAGCATCATGCTAGGTGCGCTTATCATTCAGATAGTCCTGGTCATGATACAGAGGATTGTGGGCCATTGAAGCACAAGATCCAAGATTTGATTGAAGAAGGGCTCATTGAGTTTGAAGATCCTAGCAAGTCTAACACCATAGGTGGCTAGAAGGAGGATTTCTTAGATCATTAGTTTTGTTTCCATTCGCAATTTCTTTCCGTTTGTTTAAACATTAGTCTTATGACATATGCTATGTACTTTTCAAAAAAATCATTAATGCATTGCTTACGTTTGTCTTGATTCATTCCTAGTGTTCTCACTATATTTAAAACTGTGTTTTTACTCGATTTTCTCATTTGTGATATTCAACTCTAGTGGGAAGTTTTACACCTTTTGAGGGAGAATGACGAAAACGATACCATAATTTCATGCACTATGCTTTCAAACAGACCGTGTTGACGATGTACAGGCATTTGTTCAAATCCATAAAAATGGAGATATAAGGATGTTAATCCCTCGTCAACCCCTTTGAGCCCAAAGAAGTAGGAGTTTTCCTTCATACAAAATAAAACCCGTAATATATAACCTGGGGTAGGGTAGTTGCTCAGTTAACTTAATTGTTCCATGTTGTTCCTTCGAACATAATCACCGATGGTTCTCCGTCATCATTAAGACCGGCAGTCAATGTCCTCAAAGAAAAAGAAAAGCAATGCAAGAGCCTGCTAAGTCAAAACCTGTTAAGGAGACTTAGGCAAAATTGGGGCATCCCGCTGACTGTAGTTTTAAAACAAACAGTTCAGAAAAAGTTAGGGATAACAAAGTCGAAAAAGGTTACTATGTACCTTCGACAAAAGGAAAATACTACAAAAAAGGAGGATGACTGCTTTTGCAGATAAACCTTTGGTTTTGAACCATCATAAATGTCAAGTCACAATTCCCAAATTCTTTTGGAGACTAAACGCATAGCTAACTGAGCATAGGACTGAAGAACATCACGAAGATTGGGATGGGTACAAACAAACTTTGAGCCTCTATCTTTTGTTTCTTTAAACCGTGAACCAGGCCACGTTACAACCTTTAAAAGTCCTAACTGAAGCATGGTTAGTTCGAAAGCATAGCGTTACTAAAGGTATCCCGACTCCTTAAGGTCTACTATAACTCTTGAGTTGATATCACTTTCTTACAGAAAAAAAAAACCTTGTTTTACTCAAAAAAAATGTTTTCAAACTTTCAAGACAGACGTATGCATTTGCATTTCATTATAAAGTACACTTGTCTATATAGATTTAAATGTTAACATCAGGGAGAAGTTGCATGGGGCATGGTTAATGTCTAAAAATCCTACTGACTGACGAAGTAGCTTTTAAAAGCTTGTCAAAAGAAGAAGCATCTCTCACACATGACTGAGATAGCTGAAGTGCACACGGGGCATAACTCGTCATTATCCCATTTACATGGGGCAATCAAATCAAGATCCATGGAATCTCTCAAGGACGCGGAATAGCCCACGGGGCAAGCCCATTACCTGGGGGCACGTTGCAAAGGTCGCTCAGTATCAAATGACGTCAATGCCACTCTCGCATCCTTTTCAGGAACATTTATAGGACAGTTTTCTCTAAGATATATTCATTTCCAAGAACCTTTTCTAGGTAGTCTTCTGTAAGACGTTTCTTAACTGTTTTCAGTTAGTCTTTTAAGACATATTCAAACTTCTCCTACGCTTCCAAAAAACCTTGTCAAACTTTATTTAAATTACAGAGTCTTTTCTAAGACAGTTCACCATTCTTTCTAGAGTAGTCTTCTTCAAGATGTATTCCCTGAGTTTTGTTCAAAACCTCGCGTTCCTAAAAACAGTCTTTATCCTCTATAGGAATATTTCTGACCCTTTGCACAACACATCCCTTCGAGCTTTTGTTTAAAAGCGCAGTCTTATTTAAGACAATCTCCCATTTCTTTCCAAGGACCTCTTCAGGTAGTCTTATAGCAGACATCATCTCATTCATGAGTACTCAGCAAATCACTATCCGTCAGGCGTGACCGAAACGCATGACTCAACATCTGCTTCATATTCAAACCAACACTTAGCGTCAAGGAGACCTCTAAATTGGTCTAATCAAAGACGATCATTCCTGACAAAGACCCTTGAATGGGGAAACCACGTTCAGAGGGTTTTCCTAAAACGGGGGCATACAATCAAGGATCCTATTGACTAGGGGCATATCTTTCAAGAATTCAAACACTGGGCAATGCATATCAGGCAAGACATGGTGAAATTCGAGCTCACTCGAAAGGTCCCTCCCTCAGATTAAGGGGCACGTCTCTCAAAATTTCCAATATTCGGGAAGTCACATTGGCATCATACAAAGAGCATTGTTGCATATTCGATCTTCTCACGCCTATACCATTCACATCCCGCAGTGTGGGATAGGCATACATGCATAATTCTCATTGAGAATCTCATTACATGACACATGCATCATGACATTGCATAAAACTAACACTGCCTTTTCAGGACACTTCATAATCAAAAGGGTGTTATCATCCAATTACAGTACAAATACGATCGTATCAACGATTCAATCTCCACAGATACAATTCTAATACCTCATTCTGAGTTTTTCTTCAAAGGCAATCCAGAAGCAATCTAAGAATTTCTCACCTCTCCAGGTAGTCTTGTCCAAGACAATTATCCTGACCTTCCCAAGCAGTCTTATGTAAGACATATCCTAACCTTTCTAGGTAGTTTTGTTTAAAACGTTTCATGTCCTTTATAGGAACCTTTCCAGGTAGTTTTGTTTAAAACGTTTCATGTCCTTTATAGGAACCTTTCTAGGTAGTTTTGTTTAAAACGTTTCATGTCCTTTATAGGAACCTTTCTAGGTAGTTTTGTTTAAAACGTTTCATGTCCTTTATAGGAACCTTTCCAGGTAGTTTTGTTTAAAACGTTTCATGTCCTTTATAGGAACCTTTCTAGGTAGTTTTGTTTAAAACGTTTCATGTCCTTTATAGGAACCTTTCTAGGTAGTTTTGTTTAAAACGTTTCATGTCCTTTATAGGAACCTTTTTAGGTAGTTTTGTTTAAAACGTTTCATGTCCTTTATAGGAACCTTTCCAGGTAGTTTTGTTTAAAACGTTTCATATCCTCTATAGGAATCTTTTTAGATATTTTGTTTAAAATATTTCATATCCTTTATAGGAATCTTTTTAGATATTTTGTTTAAAACATTTCATATCCTTTGTAGGAATCTTTTTAGTCTTGTGTAAAACTCATCATTCCCTTTACAGAAACCTTTCTAGTTAGTTTTGTTTAAAACATATCGTTCTCTTTATAGGAACCTCTCTAGGCAATCTTGTTTAAGATATCTCGTATCCTATCCAGGAGCATTTCCAAGTGAGTCTTGTGTAAGACATATTACATCCATTCCAAAAAAAAAAAAAAAAAAAAAACCTTTTCAGGTAGCCTTCTTCGAGACATTCTTGTTTTAAGTACCTTTGGAGGTAGTCTTAGTCGAGACATTCCTGTTCTAAGTACCTTTTCTGGTAATCTTTTTCAAAAAAAAATTTGGCATCCTTTTCAGTCTTCTTTAAGATATTCTACGAACCTTTCTGGGTGGTCTTCTCTAAGACATTCATTGTCCTCTCCAAGAATCTCTTTAGGTAGTCTTTGCAAAACATTTCCAGCCTCTTCAGGTAGTCTTCTTCAAGACAAATTTCCGTATCCATTCCAGAAACCTCTTCAGGTAGTCTTATGTAAGACATTACTTTATATCTCTTCAGATAAGATCAAATGGGTGGCATCTATAAGCCCATCTCCCACAGAGCTCATTCTCTACGCAAGTAAATTTTAGGGCATTTCAGTGTCCAATCATCTTCTACCTCTTCAGGTTCAAGAAGATTGAACAGGGGCAGCTGTCATACCCCAAAATTTGCCCTCCCATATTCCACCTGCAATGATTCAAAATTCAAGATCCAGTCCCAAAGATTACTCATTCAAAAGTCCAGATGATCCACAATCAACTGGTTTGACCTAAAAAAAAGTCAACCATAATCAGAGCATAGTCAAAGCCTCCCAATTTTGGTCAACATCAAGTATGTGAGGTGTAACCATCATTTGATCAAAGATTGATCATGATTCCATTAATAGAAACTCAGAGATGAACAAATACAAAAAGGTTCAAATTAGGGTTTTTTAGGAGAAAGTCAACCCAACTTTGACTGGGCATAACTTTCACATGGAACATCAAAAATTCCCCACTCAAAGCCTATTTTGAAGGAAATTGGATTCTCTACAACTTTGTCTCTCACAAGCCAGGGCTAGAAATGATTCATTTGAGAGATACAGTGCAAAAGATTACAGGTCTTTTTCAGGCATCCTTCAAAAGTAGTTTTTTCCCAAGGAGGATATGATCAAGATAAAAGCTCCAAATGGAAAATATATTCCAAAGTGGCTTGTAGAGGACCTCTTGAGGTTTCCAAAAAGTCTTAGAACTCCCTCATAGCTTAAAAATTGAGTGAGATATGATTGATCAAAGTTGGGTGATTTTTGAAAGCAAAATGTGAAAAAAGAAGGTTCAGATTGAGAAACTTTGCAAATGGGCCTATGGTTTTTTGAGGCAATCTTGATCCACAAGTCATTAGCATGCCCAAAATCATTTGCCACGAAATTTAGCATTATATTTGATTTAATATGATTTTTTATTTCATTTTAATGATTTAAATTAAGATAAAAATCAAATATTATGATAAAGGAGATATTTTGATTGATTCCAATCAATATTTATGACTAAATGCAATATAGTTTCGTGGGATGTTAATTGGAAAAATATTGGCACAAGTTGAGAACAAAAATAGAAGGTTTTGAATCAAGAAATAAAATCAAATTCTCAAACATGGAAATATTGGATACAAATGCTTTGGGCTTTGTTTTTTAACCTAATTCCATTGTCCTATAAGTATACAACACTTAGCAATAGAATAGGGTTGAAAAATTGGATCGGAGGAGAGCACTCAAGAACTTAAAAAATTCACAAGAAAGGTGAATTCGGATTTTGGGAATTAGAGGTTTTCAAAGGTTTCTAAGGATTGCTACATGTTCATTGGTGTTTGCTGAAGCGATTGGTATACTCACACGACACCAACAACCCCAGAATAATCTCCAATTGGCCAAGGTACGTGACTCTGAAACTTGGATCGATTGGACTGTTTCGTGCATTCTCATGAGTTTTTAATTGTATATTGTGACTGTTCTTGATGCTATGAACGTTTATGTATCACTAATTTGATTTCTGGGCACGTTTAATACAAATCGCCATTGATGAATAAGTTAGGGTTCATGAGACCGATTTGGGGCTTTTCTGTTCAGGGTGAAATTAAGGGTTAATGAGAGTACGATGATGCTTAGGGATCTCGGACGAAGAGATTTACGTACTCGCGAAAAGTTTCTATGCAGGTTTTTGGATTTTAGAATTGTTAGGTTTTATAGCTACGAAAGAATCTGCAGCAGATTCGTAGCAAATTTTATGAAAAATTGCAGGTCCTGGGGAAGAAGAAAGGTGCGTGGCAACGCACCATTGGTGGATTTGAATTGCGCGCGTTTTTTTCATTTAAAATTGGGGAGTCCACATATGATGTGCTGAGGGCGTTTTGTTAAACAAAACAAGCGCGTAGTAGAGTTGGTGAGGGGCGTGTGTGTTGGTCCCTAGGGTCCAGGGTTCGATCCCTGGCCCTCTCATATTATTTTTCTAAAATTCCTTCTCTGATTCCATACCCCCTCAGCCCTATGGTACGCCATAGTCCATCAGATCTACCCTTTCAATCCTTTACTAAGCCAGATCTAACGTCCCTAACCTGATGGCCTATGCCATGTACCCTCATAATTACCATATAGGATTATAACCTAATAACTTTAATAATTTTAATTATTCATTTTGTTTTAATTAAAATATCTTTTTAATATATTATTTATATAATAATAATTATTTTTTACAAATAAGTTATTATATGGTATTTATATTAAAAGTTCTAATTTGTTGTTCGTGCCGATTAAATCGATTAATCGCTATGGTCAACAATAATTTTAATTAAAATGTTTATTTAATTAAATATAATCATATTATATTCGATTAAATGGTTGCAATTATCTTATTGATTGTGATGATTAACTTTCCTGTTTTCTAAATTACCATTTGTTATTATTTGTAATCGTGTTAATCGGTTATGAGGGATAACAATACAAAATAAAATTCACAAAAAATAATAAAACACAATAATTCATTATTAGTGATAATCGAATCAATCGATTTGAATTGGTAATGGTACAAAACCCCTAATCTTTTGACTATGGTGATCAAACCCATTGATCATTGCGGTTAATTGTGCCAAATCAGGGTTGTACGCCCAAACCCTAAAATAATTCTAAAATCCATTCAAACTTCAAATTCAAAAATACAGATGTTTATCTACGATAGGCTATTCAAAGCCTTCAAACCTTCAAATCAAATTTCAAACCTTAAGGGCGTACAACCCGTCCCCCGAACTACGTTGACTCTGATTCTCCATAAGGAGATACGTAGGCACTTGGCAACAAGGCGAGTCCCCTTCCCTAAAATCTCAATTTTTCCCCTATTCACTTCCTTAGCTATAAACCTCAATTTTAGCCATAAACCTTTATCCTTAGATTCAAAGCCAATAGGAAAGGGTTGAGGGTGCCTAACACCTTCCCTCGGCCTGAATATAGTATCTTACCCTGATCTCTATACTGCGTAGGGTTTCCTATTCGCCCTTCAGAATAGGTGGCGACTCTCTAAGTTAAATTTTAGGCAGGTTGCTACACTTTCATTTGCGATGCAAAGAACTCATTTGTTCTCATGCTCAAGATCAATGGCTGAGTATTTCTCTCCAACGACGATAAAGTGTTTATTCGTTTTAAAAATGTTTTCCCAAAAAGCGGAACTACATTAGCTCTGACTTCTCCATTGCACCGAGGAGGTATGTAGGCCCAAAGCTTAACGCTTTGCAGAGCTTATTTTAAAAATAAAACAAACCCTTTTTTTAGCACACACACACAGATTTTCAAAAAGGTTCCTGTGGAGTACCACAGATATGAGGGGTGCTTTAAACCTTCCCCTCATATAATCAACACCCGTACCTGAGATCTGTTTCTTGTTTTAAAAACAAAACTTTGGGTTTTTCGTTCTTTTCCATTTTCCTTTGAAAAAATAAAGCGCGGTGGCGATTTCAAACGGAATATTGATTCGAGTCAATCCCATGGCTTCGATATCAGATTTTCCCCGCTACACAACTGTAGGAGGGCACTCAGGGTATTTAAGGACCTACAAAAGAATTTCTAGTGTGGTTTACTGGGAAGGGATGAGAAAGCAAATTCAAGCTTATGTTCAAGCTTGTGAAGTATGCCAAAGAAATAAGTATCAAACTTTGACACCTGGAGGGCTGCTACAACCCTTGCCAGTACCCACTCAAATTTGGAGTGACATTTCAATGGACTTCATTGGAGGATTTCCTAAAGTCCAAGGAATTGATACAGTGATGGTGGTGGTGGACAGACTGACCAAATTTTCTCATTTCCTACCTGTTAGCTATCCTTATACTGCTAAGGAGATTGCTGAACTGTGCATCCAAGAGGTAGTAAGGTTGCATGGATTTCCTAGTTCTATTGTCTCTGACAGAGACAAGGTGTTTCTGAGTAACTTCTGGTATGAACTATTTAAGCAGGCAGGCACTAAGTTAAAATACAGCAGTGCATACCATCCTCAGTCTGATGGGCAGACTGAAGTAGTAAATAGGTGTCTAGAGACCTATTTAAGATGTGTGACTGGAATGAAACCAAAACAGTGGCCTAAATGGTTAGCTTGGGCTGAATACTGGTACAATACAAATTATCATGCCTCTTTGAAAACAACCCCTTTTGAGGCTTTATATGGCAGAGCACCACCTGTGCTAATCAGAGGGGATGCCCCTTTTTCAGCAGTTGATGAAGTCAATAAGCTGACAGCTGAAAGGAACATTATGTTAAAGGAGTTGCAAGAGCAGCTGCTTAAGGCCCAAGACATGATGAGAAGCCAAGCTAATAAACATAGAAGAGAGGTTGAGTATCAAGTTGGGGAAAGGGTATTCTTGAAGATTCAACCTTACAAGATGAAGAAATTGGCTAAGAGGATGAACCAAAAATTAAGCCCTTGATACTATGGTCCTTATGAAGTATTACAAAAGATAAGAGCAGTAGCCTATAAGCTGAAATTTCCTGAAGACACTAGGGTTCACCCGGTTTTCCATGCTTCCTTGTTGAAGAAGGCAGTTATACCTTCTATGGAACCACAACCCTTGCCAGCCTGTATGACTGAGGAATGGCATTTAGAACCTGAACCTGAATAAGTGATAGCTACTAGGCAGAATGAGCATGGAGAGCTGGAGATCCTAATCAAGTGGAAGAAGCTGCTAGATTTTGAAAATTCATGGGAGTTAAGAGATAAGGTGAAAGCTGAATTCCCAACATTTCTCCTTGAGGTCAAGGAGAGTCTTGAAGGGGGAAGAATTGGTAGATTTGGCAAATATTATGAGAGGACACGTAAGAAGAAAGAGAAAGAGAATATTCTCACATAAAACAAATTCTGTTAGAGGCTGCACATGGGCCAGGACAGCTGGCAGCAGCATAGTGGAGAATAATTTCTAGGTTTTAGTATTTAATGATTGGCTGCAGCAATCATTAGGGCACGCAGAAATTTGAATAGAACCTTCTACCTAGGAGAGAAAAGGCCTCTCTAAGTGCCTCTACTTTTCTTTCTTCCTATTTTCTGCATTTCACTACTGTTTTCATCATTTGTGACTGATTGTATGCTAGATCCCATTTGAACTCTAGCCTTTCTGTTTCGATTAAATCAGTCTATTTCCATTCCTACTGTGTTATTTCCATTTTCTATTTTAAGATACTAGATTGAACCTATCATGTAGCTTAAGGAAACAACTTATAGTTGGGATCAAGGTTGTCAAACTCGCGAGTCTACTCAGACTCGCAAAGGGTCTGCAGACTCGACTCGTAAACTCGTACGAGTTTATGGAAAATTAAAAATGACTCTCAAAAACCTGTATGTGACACATATATGACATACATATATTTTTAAACTTGTAAATGCCTTGTATATGACACAAATATATATATATATATATATATATATATATATATATATATATATATATATATATATATATATATATATATATATATATATATATATTATAACACCAATTAATATCAAATTTAAAATCTCATACTACATAACAAATTTCTTAACAAAAAACTCGATAATAAAACAAACAAAATAGAAAAGTATGTAGTTAAAGACTTAAAATATTAATTACTTCTTAATTGGCCGGTGGCTACTACATAAAGCAAAAAAGAAATCATAAAACAAACATACTAATGGCTTCAAACATCAAAGCTTTGGCGAAATCATCACCACCAATATCATCACCATCACCTTCATTGTTATTTTGTGGTGATTTAAAGCTCTAGTGGAATCATAATATCTGTAACCGCAGCCACCCCTCGACCATAATTTAAAACTATAGCTCTGCTCAAAATGTTCTAGTCTTATGTCAAATAGATTCTGAATCAAGGGGCTTGATGTCTCTATCATCAAGGTTGTCCATTCACCCTAGCTTCCCTTATAACACTTATACACAGGTTCCTTATAATTATCATTAATAATTAATTAATTAGTAAAAATTGTTACAAGTTTTCATGTGAGCAATGCATTTTTTCAAAACAGACTAAAACGTTTTCCACCATAAATCATAAATCATCTAAACTATTTTGTTACCTGCAAATTGATACATGGGGATCCAGATCAGTGGACCTCAGGGAACAATGACGTATCACTTCACACAAGAGAACATACAAGAAAACATTTGAGTGAAACATACAAGAAAATACTTATACAATGAAGGATTGATTTACAACAACGAACGGGAATAAATCAAGAGAAAGAACAAATGCGACCACGCCGTCAATGAAGGGAGGAAGAAATTTTGCTGAAACAAGAGACTAGGAGAGAGACTTTCTAATTCTCTTACAAGGAAAAAAAGGGTTTTTTTAAATAATTAATATATTTTGGGGAATTTGGGCCTTTTTTGGGTTAAAAAAACAAAATTCTGTAAAATTGATAGACTCGTAAACTCACAATAAACTCGCGAGTCTATACGAGTTTGTGCGAGTTTACCCGAGTCTATCAAAAAATTATTCTATGCGCGAGTCTACTCGTTTTTGCTTCCTAGACTCGTAAACTCGTACGAGTTTACGAGTCTACCCGCGATTTTGACAACCATGGTTGGGATTGCTTTGTTTTCATCTTTTGCTTCGCTGCGACTATAGTTGTAATGTTGTTAACTCACCATGACTATAAGCTATAGATTGTTTCCAAAATATGTTATTTCCTATATAGACTAAAAGTTATTTTTAAGCTATCCTAAAGTGGTTATTAAAAAAAATTGAAAATAGCTTATAGATATTTCACAAGCTGTTTCCATAAGTTCTCCCAAGTAGCCTCAAAAGTGTTTATGTTATTAGATAAACTCAAATAAACAATCAAAACAAACCCCCTAGCTTTGTGATGATATATCTAGGATAGTTGATATCAGAAATCATTAGTTTGTTTTTATCCAGAGCTGACTCTAAGTCATTAAGCTCCAGTTATCACCCCTTTTAATTTTGTTTGTAAAATCTCGTGTACCTTCTTGCTTCTGTCCTTGTGAATTACAGGAAAAACTTGATTCAAGTTGTGTAGTGTAATTTAACTAATTATCTTTCTCAATCTAACAGCAAGGCAGTTACTTGCTTGGCATATAGCGCCGGCGATAACTGTTTAATATCGGGATCTGAGGATGGAATAGTTCGAGTTTGGAATGCAAGTACTCATAACATAATCCGTGTCTTTAAACATGCTAAAGGGATTGCGAGCATTTTACTCACGGCACTATTGACCATTTGTAACAGGCCCTCATTGACACATGCCGCTGAAGGCCCTCATAACCAAGAAAGATCAGCATAGGAAGCAGGGTGGTCAGCGTATTTGGAAATCCAAGCCTAAACGTTCATTTACCCCACTAAACATGCCGATGTTCCAAATTTTACAACAACTGCTCAATCGGAACTTGATAACTTTATTGCCTCTATATTCAGTTCCAGCAAATACTGCTCCTGGGTACAAGCATAAGGCGAGATGTGCTTATCATTAGAATAGTCCTGGTCACGACACAGAGGATTATAGGCCATTGAAGCATTGGATTCAAGACCTAATTAACGAAATATTATGTCTGTACATGATTTTGTATACTTTTTGGTTGATATTAAAAATATTATGACTTAGTTTAAATATGATTTTTATGTGTATGATTTTATAGTATTTGAAATATTATGACTGTACATGAAATATAACTAAATGGTGTATATGAAATAGGGTGTGAATAGATTTAAATATAATATAATTATTCATTCATAAATGGCGTATTTACACCCGATTTTTATAAAAATAGGGTGTAATTAAGAACGTATCTATACCCGGTTTTTATTAAAATAGGGTGTAATTAAGAACGTATCTACACCCGTTTTTTATTAAAACTGGGTGTAATTAAGAATGTAATTACACCCGATTTTTATTAAAATAGGGTGTAATTAAGAACGTATCTACACCCTATTTTTATTAAAACAGAGTGTAATTAAAAACTTAATTACGCCGAATTACAGCCGATTTTTGTTAAAATAGGGTGTAACGTAAAACGTATTTACACCCGATATTTTTAAAATGTAGAGTAATTAAGAACATATTTACACCTGATTTT
Organism: Vicia villosa; assembly: GCF_029867415.1. Classification (NCBI taxonomy): domain Eukaryota; kingdom Viridiplantae; phylum Streptophyta; class Magnoliopsida; order Fabales; family Fabaceae; genus Vicia; species Vicia villosa. The sequence goes on along the minus strand of NW_026705674.1, from coordinate 123,026 downwards.
AATTAAAATAGGGTGTAAACTAGAACATATTTACACCCTTTTTAAACGGGTGTAAATTCGTTAGACATTTCTCACCCGGTGGATATACACCCGATTTTTATTAAAAATAATGAGTGTAAATTTAATAAAAAAACAGGTGTAAATTAACATTTTTGTACTAGTGACATTAACTCGTTGCTCTCATTTGCTATCTCTGCAACTCCAAACATAGAAAAAAAACACTTGCATTGCGGTTAAAGATGTTTTCAATACGCAACCTTGCCAAATCGAGTAGACCATTAACCATATCAAGAAGATCCAAAGATTTGCAAATTTATGTACTCTCTAGATTAGGGGTGTTCAAAAATATGGTTAACTCAATTGTATACTAGAATTGAATTGCATTGCACTGTTAAAAAACTGAACTGGATAAATGGTTAATAAACAGAACCATTTAATTTAAACAATTCAAGTTCAGTTTAAAACTGGTTCTGAACCCGTTTCGTTTTATAAACTGGTTTGAAAATATTTGTTTTTTCCTAAAACCAAAAATAATAATTTAGCACAACTTTTTTTTAAATATTTATTTTCATGAAAATTTAAAAAATCTAAAAAAAAAATTTCCTGGAAAATTAAAAAGAATTCCGAAAAAATATACTCACTATATATAATATGAAAAACCGAGTGTTTTCGAAAAAAATGAAAAATCAAAGTTTTCGGAAACACAAAAAATTGAGTTTTTTCGGAAATACAAAATATCGAGTTTTTTCTTAAAAAAATTGAATTTTCTAAAACACGAAAAAATTGAGTTTTTTCGAAAATATGAAAAAATCAAAATTTTCAGAAATACAAAAAATTAAGTTTTTTTGAAAAAAAATAAAAAATTGAGTTTTACACACACCACTAACTTCATAGTTCATACACGTTGCTTTCGAATTGAACGAAGTTTCACGGATCAAATTCAAAAAAAAAATAAAAAATTGAGTTTTACACACACCACTAACTTCATAGTTCATACACGTTGCTTTCGAATTGAACGAAGTTTCACGGATCAAATTCAACCATTGTGTCTTGTTTGTTTACATCGAATGTTGTGAATTAAATGATGAAATAGAAGTATAAATTCATGCTGTTTAACGTGGACTAAAGTTTAAAACTAATTATGCCCTTCTAGCTAGAAAAGCACTTTTTGAATTTTTGATTCAAGATTTAATATTTTTTTTACAGTTTATAAAAAAATATAATAAACTGGTTTGAAAATAACTTAAAAAACAAATTTGACTTTTAATTATAAACTGGTTTTAAACCTGTTTATAACTAAAAATTGATTGTAAACCAGTTTATAAATACAATCTAGTTCAAAACCAATTTAAAACTGAATTGTAATTGTTTTTGTAGTTAATTGGTTTTTTATTAAAGTGATTTTTAAAAATTGAACTGAACCATTAATTTGGTTCAGTTCAGTGCAGTTCTTGAACCACGAACACTCCTACTCTAGATAACTTACATTCTTATAACCTTTAAAAATGTCTGGAAGCTTAAAACCTATCATTCCTTTTCAGTTAATAATAATATGTGAGATTAAATAATACATATTTATATTATAATTACTTAGTCAAAATTTGTAGACTTTTATTTGTAAGAAATCGTAAATTTATCTTATAAATTTATAAGATAAATTTCATGATTTCTTAAAAATATCATTTTATGCACATCATTTATCCAAATAAATAATTTTTGTTCTATTTTATATGTTCTATGTTCATTAAGAATAATAAAATATAAAAAAAAGTAGTTATAAAGTTGATTTGTTAAGGAAAAATTTATAAATATTAATGTATATAAAAACAAAAAGTAGTAAACTTATAATTTACTCATCAAAAATAAGTTTGATATTATTTTTAGAAACAATATAAATTTATTTTAAGAAATTAATTATAAAATTGATTTTATTCAGATTACAAAAACTTTGTAAAGAAATAATTTTAATAATTATTATTCTAATTTAAATGGTTATCCAATTATTAATTGGAAATAAATATAAACGGTAAAAACTATAAAAATTATAAAATATACAAAATTAAGATATAATTACAATTATCTAAATTTATGCAGTAAAAAAATTAAATATTCAAATAATTTACATATCATTATAATATCATTAATACTTTCGGTCCTAACACACTCACATGAATGAAAGAATGTCACACAAAGGAAACTTCAAAATTGAACTATTATAAACCCAAATAACCAAATAATTATTAGTTATTAAGCCATATTGGAATCAAATACAATAACCTACAAAAATACGTTTTTTTGTAACATTAACACAAAATAATAATAGATCTTCTAATAACATAACTATATTTAGCTCTACATTCTAAATCCGAAAACTCCAAAGGCTTATTACTTTCAGAATGTTATGTGTTTAACCCCTAGTAAATCAGAATTCTTCAAACACATTTTTAGCATGTAGAGTTTCTCAATATTACCTTAAGAAATACATGCATGATCAACTCTTAGATTGAATATAAAACTATTAGTTTAATAATTTATACATTAAAGATAAATAAAAGAACATACCTGTCAATAGTAACAAATGAAACAATAGTAACAACAACAATGTGGTGAATAAAGATATATCTATTTATTTGAATAATTATTTAAAAACTATAATTAAAATAACAAAAATTACGTCAATAAAAATATGCATAAGCGACCATTTCGCAGACTTTCCAAGCAACAAGGATAAAACATAAATTTATCATCTTCTCCTGATTCAAATAGAAAATATAATATCAATAAAAAGAAGAGTTTATATATTTGTAATAGAATATCTAAGTCTCTATTATGCCACACAAACCAAAGGCAAGACATATATGTAAAGAGAAACAAAAACTATTATAAAAAATAGAAGATGACCATCAAAGATTTGTTTTGTAGAAAACGATGATAAATCATTATACATATTTATATACATGATGATTTTGGATATGGATAGAACAAAAACAAATAATCAAAATAATAATGTATTAATTAAATTTTATATAAATGAGTGAATGATCAGAATTAAACATTAGCAGTTAAAGAATTGAAAACAAAACGTTCAAATAGAAACATATATAATTTATATGAAAAATAAATATTTTATTATATTCACAAAAATAAATATTTTATTATAATCAAAATGAGCGTTAATAATAAAATCTCAAAATTAAAATTCCAAGTTAATCCACCGTTACTCATTGAAATTCATTTTTTTTTTTACTTTCTTACAACCTCTAAAATCAGTATAAATGAACACATCGAACCAGAATGTCTACTTGAACTTTTGCTAAATAGATAGCAAAACGTATTTTTTAAGGGTGAATATTCTAATTATGAAGAAAAAAAATATTAACCCAAACGTGTTTAAACCACCTTCTATAGTCCTCGTTTTGAAACAATAGATATTCCTCCAAATACATTTGATATAGATTTCGTTTCAAATAATATATATATTTTTTAATTTATCCATTGATGTAATGGATATTCTCAAATTAAAATATACTTTCTGAAATTCTTATTATCATACGGACAATATTAATATTTTCTTTAATCCCTGAATTCTCAATAACTCTTTGAACTTAAAATATTCTCTCATAAACTCTTCTGTTCAAAGAAAAAATACAATAAATTTCATAGTAAATAAACAAACAAAATCAATTTACTATCAACTAAAAAATAATTCTCTAAAATATAGAAATTAAGTAAACCCCGTAGAAAAATGAAACTAAAGTCCCCTAGAAAAAACCTATTGAAATTGAGTAAACTCTCTAAAATCACAATACTCAATGAATCATGTACAACATATTCCTTAATTTCACAATACACAAGTCATGTCTATTAAATTAAACAAAGTTCCTATACAATATGTAGTGATTAAAATTAAGTAATTCACAAACCACAATCCATATCAAATAAAAAGACTAACTATGACATACATGATGGCTAAGTTTAATGTTCCATATGATACTGGTGCTGCTAATATAAGTCAATGTCATCTGTTGCCATAATTGAGAAGTAATTATGATTAAGTAGTTCAATGTCCCTCTAAAAATTGAGAATTTGTTTAAAACATTGGGAATACAATCAGATGAAATGGTTACAAGCAAACGTATTGAATGCATATATTTGATGCCATGAACGAATAAATACAAGTGTTAGGTGTTTTAATTTACAATCTCTGCAGCAAAAACATTTCTTCTTTGTGACTCAGGAAAGTATGTTAGAATTAACAACTTGTAAGGGGTTGTCATGAAATTTCCTTCCAGCTTCAACATCTTTCCTGTAAAATAGGAATATATAATTAAATTCATAACTCTTCTCCACAAAACCAACATTCTTCTCTCACAGTGTGATGGTGAAGCACCATGAAGTGATCCTATGCGTCCACGTGATGCCGATGTGTATTTCGTGTCACCTTTGGAGTATCTGTTCAGCTGTACCAGCACTCCACCTCATCTCTCTTACAGTTCAGCTGTAACAGCACAACATATGAAGGTTTCAAAACAATGAAGGTTATGTTGATGAAGATGATGTTGTGTTGTAGAATGAGTATGGTGGTGATATTATTTTGGGAAAATAACAAACATAAAAAAAGGAACAAAATAACAACACAAGAGATTAATGTGGAAACTCCAAAATCGGAGAAAAAAACCAGGAGCGTTGTCAAATGACAATCAGAGAATAACACTATGTGAAAATTGTTACAACACATAATATACCCTCAAATAACCTCAGGCCCCAAGTACACCCATACTAAGTGCATTTTGTAATAACAAACTTGAATCCTATATATAGCCTCGGAGTCCCACTTCCATCACTAAACTAAGCGATGTGGAACTTAGAAGAACTTTCAATCCTATATATAGGCTTGAACTCCCTCTTCATTCACAAAACTAATCAATGTGAGACTTCTTCAAACATGTATATTTTCAATCAACTCAACAATCTCCGCCTTGATTGAAAATAATACATAAGTTTTCATTGTCTTCACCGACAATCATACTCCATCAAAAAAAGTATCAACATGTATATTTTTAACCAATCTCAACAATCTACACCTTGATTGAAAATAATACATCAAATTCCAGTGTCTTCACCGACAATCATACTCCACCATAAAAGGTATAGTTACTTGAAGCTACACCACTCTAAAAATTTTCACATTGTCTTCACCGACAATCATAGTTTTAACCTCTCTCATGAAAAATATATTTCACTTGAAGCTAAACCACTCCAAGAATTTCACATTGTCATCACCGACAATCATATACTTTATCATAAAGAATAAATTTCACTTGAAGCTAAACCACTCCAAAAAATTTCACATGCCGAAAACTAGTTTGAAAATTTATGGTGTAACTTCCTTGTTGGTAGGAAGCTCTTCAACCACCGACATAATCTTGAACCTTGTGTAATCTTGATTGTAGCAACACATCTTTGACTTAAACTTTCAACAAGTCAAAAAACAGTTCTTCCATAAATTTTCTCACTGCCCTTCATTTTTTGATGTGGAAGAACAAAATAACAACACAAGAGATTAACGTGGAAACTCCAAAACCGGAGAAAAAAACACGACATAATATACCCTCAAATAACCCCAGGTCCCTAATACACCCACACAAAGTGCTTTTGACTGATGCATCTTGTAAAAAAAAACTTGAATCGTTTATATAGACTTGGATTCCCACTTCCATAACTAAACTAAGCGATGTGGGACTTAGAAGAACTTTCAATCCTATATATAGCCTTGGACTCCCTCTTCATTCACAAAACTAAGCGATGTGAGACTTCTTCAAACATGTATATTTTCAACCAACTTAACATTCTCCACCTTAATTGAAAATAATACATACACATCCATTGTCTTCACCGACAATCATACTCCACCAAAAAGAATATCAACATGTATATTTTCAACCAATCTCAACAGGTATGATGAAATGAAAAAATAAACTGTAACCATGTTTTCCACTTCCATTGCATCATTAACCATGTTGTTGATGAAGATGATGTTGTTAAAGAAAATGATGTTGTTGTGTGGATGGAGAAGAATGATGAAGTAGTGTTGTTATTATGTCCCACGTCATTTAATTTAATGAAAAATAATCAATGTTTATAAAGCTAATCCAAACAATGTGTTTGAGTTTAAAAGTGAATGTGTAAACCAAAAGGGCTAGGCTGGTAATATTTCTTTAAGTATTAATTATTAATAATTTACTAGTTAAATAATAAAATAACTCAATCACATCCCAATCATTACTGACATGTTAGTAAAATTGGAGGGGACCATCAAAATTTCATATTTTAAATAAAATTGGAGAGGTATCATGAAAATTTTAAGTGAGGTAAAGTTTAGGAACTTAAAAACTGGATTTTAAAATAAGGATATTAAAATTTGAAAAACTTAAAAATAGAAGGAGAAAAGTGTATTTAAGAAAAAAAATAATAATATACATTTGTATTTACAAACGTTTTTTACCTTTACACATTGGAAAATTGAAATCTTCCTGCCTTATATCTATTGTACAATTCAATTAGAAAACAAAAAGTCTTCCACCCTCATATTTCAATTTTCATTCCACCATGTTGTTCTATAAAGTCAATCATCAAACTGATAGCTTCTTCAGTTCCCAGACTGTCAGGTCCAGATAAGATCTATAAGAAAGTATACATTACACATACAAGAAAGTACATTATCAAATAAATCAAAGTTAATAATCATTACCCAAAAATTAATAATCATTACCAAAAAATTAATAATCATGTTTCTTACACAAATGAGTAAAGAATCAAAGTTATGGACAATTTTGAAAATACTGGCTTGGAACAAGGATAATTTTCCTTTAAAGCAAAACTGGAGGCTGAATATTATATCTGTCATGATACCTATTCAAAATTTCAAATACCGGCGTAATGAACACGTGTCACTATATAAAAAAATATGATATTCCGGACATATTACCAATATATATTATTATTTAGCAGAATTGTATTGTACCTGAATGCATTTGACGAGTGACCTCAATATTATTGTAGTAACAACCCTATCAGTTTCCTGCATATGTTTTGAAATGACAAGAAATAACTCGATGCATAAACTAACAAAATAAGACGTTAGAAGGATAACCAAATACCTTCTTCAACAAGTCAACCACAGATCGCACAATGAAGAAAGTCCGATAACTTTTAATGTCATTATTTGTGTCTCCTACTTTAAGTGAGAGTAACAGGTTTGGAAGACCTAGAAACAGAAGGTGAATTAGTTTATCAAAAATGGCTTAATCACAAATTTCAAGGTTTTAAGCTGAACTCGAAAAATTTAAATCTATATTAGCAGTCTTACGAATTTGAAAGTTAGAACGTTCAAGAAAGCGCACAAATAATGTAACAACCTAAACATTTAAATACATGTTTTATTAGTCACATGTTTGTGTTTTAGGTAGACACAAACTTCAGATCTATCAAACCAACCTTGCTAATGTGGGGGGGAAAGTTTATAGCAGACCGAACAGCACAATATCTCGCCCAACTTTCCTTACAAGATATACCATGCATTCTAGATATTTGGCAAGGACCAACAGTCTAGATAAACTGTACTTATTAAACACAATGACTTTCAGTGCTTCCATTGTTGTATCGTAATAATTTTGGCGAAAAGTTATCTGCATGCAACAATTACATATCAAATCACATTAGGTTAACTGTTTACCTTTCAAAGCATATAAATTAAAACAGCAAAAATAAGCAATTCTGTACTAACAGAGGTCAAGCAGCAAGCGGCATTAATATTTTGTACCTGTACATGGGCACAAGAGTAACTTCTAATGAAGGGAACTAGTTTAGCCAGTAACTTCTTGTGATACAGGTCATTCATTAATAGTTCCTTATATTCAGTCACACACTTAATTGCATGCATAGTAGCGCAAAGTACTCGGGAGTCCAGATCATCTAGTGATTTAAAAACCAAGATTCACAACTTGGTCAAAGTACTGCACTATGTCCTGTGGTGGCAAAAGGGAAGAGAGAATCATATATGAATGAAATTGTTAGCATCATAATTTACATGATATGCATGAAATCAACAAAAAATCATTTTTTGGCACTATTTATGCAGAGAAAAAATTGCAGTTGCAACCACACATCATGACACCTATGTCATGATTAGGTTTTACATCTCCCACAACTGTAATTGCAGCCGCAACATAATTGTTTTCCTAGTTCCGACAGCACATGGCAAGTCTCCGATTTTCATGATATTAAGGATCACAGCGCAATACGACTGCAGACCTGATTCAAATCACGATATACCCTAGCTCGCATGGCATGATAACAATAATGAAGGGGAAAAGAGTACGATTCTTCTCAAAACAATGTTCTACAGAGCAGACATAGAAAAATTACATGACATGATTGCTCTTTCTATAAACAAGAGACTTTAAAGCTCATTCAATAAATATACATACCACATTGATGTTTCTCTCTATGATCCAACCAAAGGCAAGCATTGCTGCATGACGGAGGCGCCAATCAACATGAGATGCATAGTGCATCGTTATCGTCTCAGTTTCCGTGGGAACAGACACACCTTCATCCCCATCTAAAGAGAGTGAATCAAACAAGAAGACCCCATAGTTGAAAGCATCTGTCATCCCACAGTCATCACAATCCTTATTGTCATACCAAAGAGGTTCATCATCATCATCAACACACAACAAAAGGCTTAAAGTGTTAGAAATTCGGTATGATAATTCTAGATAACTTCGAAGAATCGTGTTCCTACACTTTTCGAACAAAGTATTTCACCCTATTTTTGCATGGGTTCACGAAATCTTTGTGGGGATTATTCTCGAAGAGCAATCTGTTTCTAATAATAGAGAACTGTTAAAATTAATGTGTTGTAACCACCACTATGAGTAAGCATTATGAAAGAAGTGCAAAAGAGTTGTAACCATCATAATATAATTACTGTCTTTATTTAGAGTTATGTTAGAATTGTATCATTAAGATTGAGAGAACCAAAGAGTCCTCATCTTAATTATCATCTTATTGTCTTCTATGTCAGTTTTGATTCAAGCCTATATAAAGGCTTTGTAATGTTAAGAAAGATATATCAGTTGGTGGTGAATTCAGTAAAATAGCATATTCAAAGCATATCTTCCACCAGTGGAAGTATAGTGAAAAAAGTGTCCAGTTTTAAAGCATATCTTCCACCAGTGGAAGTATAGTGCAAAAAGTGTCAAAAACCAGTTTTCCTCTGCAGAATTCTGTAACACTATAATTTATAACATACCACCTCTAGAATACCACCAACAGAGTGGAACTTGTACACACAGATGTGTGTGGTCCTATGAATACTTTGTCTCATGGCAAAAACAGGTACTTTATCTTGTTTATTGACGACTTTACCCGCATGACTTGGGTATATTTCATGAGACAAAAATCTGAAGCGTTTGTAATCTTTAAGAAGTTTAAAGCATTAGTTGAAAAACAAAGTGGCCGATTTATAAAAATGCTGAGAAGTGATCGAGGGAAGGAGTACACCTCAAATGAATTTCACAAATTTTGTGAAGATGAAGGTGTTGAAAGACAGTTCACCGTTGGCTATACACCTCAGCAAAATGGTGTATCTGAAAGAAAGAACCAAACTGTGATGGAGATGGCGAAATCTATGCTACTTGAGAAAGGTTTACCTAAAACCTTTTGGCCCGAGGCCGTTAACACTGCTGTGTATTTGATGAACAGGTGTCCAACAAAGGCGGTGTGGAAAAAAACTCCATTTGAAGCTTGGAGTGGGAGAACACCGTCGGTGAACCATCTTAAATTTTTTGGATGTGTTTGCTATGCTCAAATTCCTAAACAAAAGAGGACAAAGCTGGAAGAAACAAGTGAAAGATGTGTCTTTATTGGCTATAGTTCCATGTCGAAGGGCTATAGACTTTACAACTTGAAGACAAACAAGGTGATCATTAGCCGGGATGTTGTATTTGATGAGAATGCTTCTTGGAATTGGGAAGAAGACAGAATGAAGGAGAAAACAGTCCCTGCAATCATATTACAACAACAAAATTCAGCAGCTGAGAATGAGCAACCGGCTCCATGTACACCAAGTTCCTCATCCTCTCCAAGTTCAAGTTCATCATCTCCCAGCTCAACTCCAATAAAATTGAAGGATTTGAGTGATATTTATGCAAGATGCAACTATTGTGTTGTGGAACCAGAAAATTTTGATGAAGCAATCAAAGATGATGTTTGGAGGAATGCGATGCAAGAAGAGATAAATGCCATTGAGAAAAACAAAACATGGCAGCTAGTTGAAAAGCCAAATGAGAAAGAAGCTATTGGAGTAAAGTGGGTGTACAAATTGAAGCATAATCCAGATGGGTCAATTCAAAGAGCCAAGGCTAGATTGGTAGTAAAAGGCTATGCACAACAGCCTGGAATTGACTATTGTGAAACTTTTGCCCCAGTTGCAAGATTGGATACTGTACGAACAGTTATTGCATTAGCAGCTCGAAAAGGGTGGAACTTTTACCAACTTGATGTGAAGTCAGCTTTCCTGAATGGAGAATTAAAAGAAGAGGTATATGTGCAGCAACCTCAAGGCTTTGTGACTAAAGGCCAAGAAGAAAAAGTTTACAAGTTGAAGAAAGCTCTCTATGGGTTGAAACAAGCACCTAGAACATGGTATAGTGAAATTGACAGCTACTTCATTCAACAAGGATTTCAAAGAAGTCCAAGTGAGCATACCTTGTATGTGAAACATCAAGGTAAAGATGATATCCTTCTTGTTGCCCTTTATGTTGATGATTTGGTGTATACGGGTAACAACAAGAAAATGGTTGAAAATTTTAAAATAGAAATGATGAAAAAATATGAGATGAGTGATCTTGGCTTGCTGCATCATTTTCTTGGTATTGAGGTTTACCAAGATGAATATGGAGTTTTTATTTGTCAAAGGAGATATGCTGAAAATATTTTGAAAAAGTTTGGAATGAAAGACTGCAAACCTGTTGACATTCCTTTAGTGGTGAATGAAAAATTAAAGAAGGAAGATGGTGGAAGATTAGTAGATGCAAGCATGTATAGAAGTTTGGTTGGAAGCTTGTTTTATCTAACAGCTACACGACCTGATTTAATGTTTGCTGCTAGTTTACTCTCAAGGTTCATGAGTAAACCGAGTCACTTGCACCTTAGAGCAGCAAAAAGAGTTCTAAGGTATGTCATGGGAACCATGGAGCATGGAATCAGGTTTGGAAAAAGTTTTAAACTCGAAATTAAAGGCTATTGTGACAGTGATTGGGCTGGAAGTGTTGATGACATGAAAAGCACTTCTGGTTATGTGTTCAGCCTGGGTTCAGGAGTAATTTCTTGGTGTTCGAAGAAACAAGACACGGTAGCGCAATCTTCAGCTGAAGCAGAATATATGGCAGCTGGTTTGGCTACACAACAATCATTGTGGTTGAGAAGAATACTTGAAGATATCGGAGAAAAGCAAGAAGAAAGTCTGCTGCTTCACTGTGACAATAAATCAGCAATAGCCATGGCGAAGAATCCTGTTTTCCACAGTCGAACAAGACATATTAATATAAAGCACCACTTCATTCGAAGTGTGATCGAAGATGGTGATGTGCAGTTAGTGTTCTGCAATTCAGAAGAGCAGCTTGCAGACATTTTTACTAAAGCACTACCAAGAGGGAGATTTCAGCAACTTAGAGAAGCAATGGGAGTTAAAGAGCAACACATTAAGGGGGAGTGTTAAAATTAATGTGTTGTAACCACCACTATGAGTAAGCATTATGAAAGAAGTGCAAAAGAGTTGTAACCATCATAATATAATTACTGTCTTTATTTAGAGTTATGTTAGAATTGTATCATTAAGATTGAGAGAACCAAAGAGTCCTCATCTTAATTATCATCTTATTGTCTTCTATGTCAGTTTTGATTCAAGCCTATATAAAGGCTTTGTAATGTTAAGAAAGATATATCAGTTGGTGGTGAATTCAGTAAAATAGCATATTCAAAGCATATCTTCCACCAGTGGAAGTATAGTGAAAAAAGTGTCAAAAACCAGTTTTCCTCTGCAGAATTCTGTAACACTATAATTTATAACATACCACCTCTAGAATACCACCAACAAGAACATATCAGGAATGTAGAGAGGAAGTATTATTTTCGTGTGCCAAAATCGAGGCCAAATGACTCCTTATATAAGAGATCAATAACAGAAACCGAAAAGACACACCTATTCAGAAAAAACAGTCATGTCTGTTGGGAAAGGGTACCCCGACGGGGCGCTGCCCCGCACCCCGCCAGAGGCTCTTCCCCTTGGACCCCGACGGGACGCTGCCCTGCACCCCGTCAGGGGCTACGCCCCTTGGAACCCGATTTCAATTATTCGTATTCAATTACACGTTTGGCTTGACGAGCGTGCACTCCGCACTACCCTAACTCGTTTCAAACTTAACGCATAATTGCATCGGCCTATAGTAAATCACATTACTACCAAAATACATAGATGATACTAAAATCACCAACATAAAGAAACTGCAAGTACCCTCCTCATTTCCTCATGAGAAAGATTCCCAATCATATTTTCCATCTCTTTCTTATCCACCGCATCAAGCTCCTTGAGAACGTTAACTGCAACAAGCACCAGTTCCTCGCTCACATTTTCTATCTCTGCTACTCTAATCATGCACCAAAACACTTCACCGTGTTTCCCCTAAAAAATATAACCATCTTCCAGCGTTACTAAATCCTTCAAACGTTTAACCCTATCCTCCGGAACCTCTTCTTCCCCATGTTCATCAATGATACTCAACAAAATCGGCAAGAGAATGTCACGTATTTCTGTTCTCCAAAGACCTTTCGACAGTACCATCAACGAATTCGCTACATTGTATGCCAATTTCTTCAATTCCCGATCCATCGAGTATATCAATTCCAAGATGTTTGAAAAGACGAGATCAAACCTCCCTTGATTCAACCAGAACTCCCTATTTTTAAAAGCATTCCCTGAAAGCTCCGTTAACAATAAAAGCCCTTTCTCAATATTCGATTCCGCTTCTCCAGAAATGCAATTGCAAGCATACTGAAGAAGCTCTTCCCAACTGCCGAGAGCAAACTGATGCAACCTATCAGCGAGGATGCCAATCATTTCGCATAGCGAAGGAAACACAATTTCTTCAGATTCCACCTTGAGTGAATAAAGAAAAGGCTCTTTGAGTTGAACTAAGATAAAGGAATGCATTGAACTGTTTAGCCCTTTAGGAAGAACTTCAAGAATAAGAGAAACGATTTGCATTCGCGTTCGAAGCGGAGGGTGGAGTTTGAGGATTTTGGCGTGCTTGAATCAGAATGCATTAGGGTAATTGATCGGTCACCATTTTACACTCAATTTCATCATGAATTCGACACACGATCGTCATGTTTGGTAACACTTTGTGTTTGTTTTCCAATGTTTTCTTTAATTTATCTAGTTATAAGTTTATTTGTTTGAAATTTGTTTTTGTGCCGTTCTCACTGTCAATTAGGTGCTTTTGATCTTGTTTGTTAATGGTTTTAGGTTAGCTTCCGATTGATGGAAGATCGCATGTCCAAGAGGTGTGCAAAAAGGAAGCAAGAAGCAAAAAGGAGCAAGGAGGGAGAGGCGGACACGGTCTGACCGTGTCACCTGACACGGCCGTGTCAGGCCTCCTGAAGAGTGGTACCCCTAAGACCAGAAGCTGACACGGTCTTCCCGTGTCAAGTGACACGGCCGTGTCAGCTGTGCGGACAAAATTTCTGAATTTTTGGTTTTTCCAAATTTTAAATTTCCAGGGGCAGTTTGGGTATTGCAGCTGAGATCTAAAAACCTAGAGGGATTAAAAGAGGATTGAAAGACAAGGAGAAGAGACTTTTTATTGTACGAAAGAATTCCAGAAGAGGGCAAGATAGCTTTATCAAGGTTTTGGAAGACGAAGAGATTCAACGGTGGACACCATTGAAGATCAGAGTTCTCCTAATCTTTGTAAATGTCTAAACTTTTTGATTTTGGTTTCTTGAATATTATGAGAGGCTAAACCCCCCAATGCCAGGGGGTGTCCCTGATTTTAATTGTAATGACTATGATCTACGTATTTCTTTAATCAAGTATTCATGTTTTGCAATTTAACTGTCTAATGTTTTTATGCTTTCTTTGTTGGACAAACAAAGATCGATCTGCGGTTTACAATTCGTAGGACTATGATTGTTAAGGTTTTTAGACAATTGAATCTGAGATATCACCTAGGACTAGGGATACGGTAAGGTTATTTGAATATTCTTGATTATTTATATCTTTGGTTCACAAACCTTTGTTTCTAAGGACTTAGGCAATAGGATTGCAAACCAAAAGGTTTTCACTAAGTGTTATACCCCAAAATTTTCCCGCATCTTTTTTCAAGAAGACTTCTATCTAAAAATTAAGAGTTTCATATAATCTTGGATTTTTATCCCATAAATATCCTGATTTACGAATACTTGGTTTTTAGAATTTTTTTCTTATACGATATTTTGGCTCGCTGTTGAATTTATTCTTACACAAACGCCAAGTACTGTTTATTACTTCACACACGCTATTTATTTGAGATTTATTTATAGATAAATAGTACTGACGCAATTGGTATAGAATTAAATCTTTTGCAGGCGCAGAGTCCGGGGACTCAGACTGTACTGGTAACAAGTAAATTATTATTAATTTTTGTTTCCCACTAATTTTTGTACTATATTCCATTATTTTCAAAATCTTTTCCTTTCTTTTCAAATCTCTTTCTTTCAAAAATCAAATCCTAACTTTATTCTATACATCTATCTTTTTTCCAACACTATCATACACTTTCTTTCAAATCCTACTTCCACTCAAATTTTCCTTTTGTACGGAATCACTTCATTCCCTAACGTCTCTATCTTTCTTTTCATTCTATAAATACCTCTCATTTTTTCCATAAAATCTCACATCAAATTCTAATTCATCTCTCAAATTTCTACTTCATATTCATTCTCTCTTCTTCCCCGGCAAAATGGCGAAGCGGATGGAAACGTGTTTTCTTATGGTCATCACTGTCGTGGTGGTAATCATGTCCTTCTTCTGTCTGCGTAGTCCTAAAAAATGTGGACCTGGGTTGTTTACACTCCCAATCATCTATATGTTATTATTTGTAGCATGGGTTATTAATCGTCACTCTTAAAGTTGTCGTATCTTTTATTTTTTAATAATAACGTACCGTTCACTCATCGTACTGTTCATTACAGTATGTAATATTTGTACTGTCAGTATTAAATATCGTACTATCTGTCGTACTGTTGTTTAAATATTAAGACAATATTTTGTGTGTTTTCTGTCAGTTAGATATTTATTTTTCTGTGCATTAAATGTTTTTCAGGGTTATTATCGGTAATTTTGCTCGCATACAGTATATATTATTTATTTATTACGTCTGTGTTTTTTTAACAAGTCATGTAA
Organism: Vicia villosa; assembly: GCF_029867415.1. Taxonomy (NCBI): domain Eukaryota; kingdom Viridiplantae; phylum Streptophyta; class Magnoliopsida; order Fabales; family Fabaceae; genus Vicia; species Vicia villosa. The sequence continues at coordinate 107,518 of NW_026705674.1, read as the reverse complement.
ATAAATTTTCACCATTAACATAACAAAAAACAAAAAAAAAGAAAATTAACTTTAACTGTTGAATTTTCACCTTAACTGCTATATTAATACCTGAACAGTCAGTTGACAGTCAAACCCGCTGACAGTGCAATTCTCCGTGTTTTGTACCATCAATCAAATCAAACTTTTGCATTTCAAAATTCCAAGATTTTTGTTCTAGAAGTCTTATGAATATCACATGATTAGCATAGACTCAACACTGCACAAAAATCAGGTACGCTTAACTGTCTCCTATACAAACAGTCCCTAACTAGGGTTTCTTGTTTTTTTCAGGAGAACAAGTTTTTGAGACCTCAAATGGATTTCATGGACAGGTCGCGAAAAATTTTTATGCTTGTTTACCCCTATTCGCTATTTTGCAGGGATGAGTTTCATCTATTACAGCGCTTCTAGGCAAAAAACGCTGTTAAAAGTATTGGCTGGAGGTTGAAGACGAAGGCGTGGCACCATCTGATTGGCCGGTTTGAAAAGCGCGCGTTTTGTCTTATTATTGGATCCGGTGCTTCGCTGACTAGACTGTTGCCATGTGCCACGCATCTTTGTCCATCATATCATTTTAATTATCTAATCTAACGCTTTTTGACCTGCAGGTTCACCATAGACCCTAGGGGTTTGCCACACATGATCATTATTTTATATATTTTCTATTTTATTTTATTTTCTTTACAAAATTAATTTAAAATAGTTTCAAAAATCAAAAAAATATAATAAAAATATTTTTAGGTTTCTAAAATAATCTATTATTTTTTGACATAAAATATTTTATTTTTTCTTAAATATTAAAATATTTTGTATAATTAACTAGTATATATTTATATATTTTATTTTTAATTATTTTAACTAATCAAAAAATAAAAAAAAATTGTTCTTTATATTAAATATAGTTTATATATTATAAGCTAATTTTGTACATATTTAGGACAATTTTCTCTTTAAGTTTTAATTATTTGTGTAATTATTTTTATAATTATATGATTATTTAACTTAATAATTTCAAAATCAATTTCAAAAATTCCAAAAAAAATAGTTTTGTTTTAAAATTAATTGACAAGCATTTTGAACATATTTTAAACTTAATTTTTAGGTTTAAATTTTATTTCTACCTTTTTTCTCATTTTAATTAAATTAATCATGCATTAATTCTAATTAAAATCAATCATCAAAAAATCCAAAAATATTTCTTTTATTTTCTTGCAATTTAAATTCCTATATCAAGTGTATAGGTTGTCAAATTCATGTAAATAGCATAGTTTACATTTCCCGCACAATCGATGTAATAGCGTAGATTTACTTTCCGCATTTTACGTTTCCACATTTTAATTTCTGTACATATAAAACTGCGTGTATGTCAAAGATAAAAAATTGAAGCGTTAGGTCACTAACTTCAAAGATAAAATATCTGAATCAAAACACAAATCACACCTGCACCTCTTAGGGTAATCCCTCTTTTACTCTTTTCAAAATCAAAATCAAATTCTATTGTTTCAAATGCAAAATCGAACTTTCGTTTACATCCGGTAAAAGGAGAATTTTCTAAAGGAAATAGGAAAAGACCTTATAACTTAGGGTAGACCTCCTAATTGCTTGCTCAAATCAAAACAAACAAATGTCTCATATATCATTGTTTTTCAAAATAAAACTTTCAAAAAAAGACAATACTTGGTATATATCCAACAAGGATCATTACGAAGTTAACGTTCTTTTTTTCAAAACATCTTTTGAAAGATAAAACACTTTGTATACATCCGCACAAGGATCATTACAAAGTCAATTTACAAAGGTATTTGAAACCACATACAAGCATTTCAAGGCAAGAGAAAAGTGATTCAAAACAAGTGAGCTAAGCAAATTAAGAGCCCATGGATAACCATGGATACAAAGGGTGCTAACACCTTCCCTTTGTATAACCTACCCCCTTACCCAGAATTTCTTAAAGGTCTTTTTTCTGTTTCTTTTATAAACCTTTCCTTAATTGGATAAAATAAAAGTCGGTGGCGACTCTCTGATTTTCAAAAACACAAAAGCAGAAAGAGAAGAGTCAGTTCGTGTATCTCTCCACGAGAGGTACGGTAAAAAACCGAGGGCGACACTAAGGACTTAGGAAAACACCCTTAAGAACAAATAGTTGCATCTCATGAACTTGTTGAAGAGATCTTTTTACAGAGTCATTATAAGGAAAATCATACACCTACCTTGGCATTACTCTAAATTTATACACAAATGTCCATTTTAATTTCAGCTTATTTATTTTAAGTTACTTATTTCATTATAATAAAAGAAACACTCCTATGCTATTTTGTTTAATTGACTAGTTACAAAAACTTGTATTTCCCACGTAATCCTCGTGATCGATACTTGGGGTAAAACTCATTATTACTACATCGGTGAAGATAGTACACTTGCTATTTTTCCGATCAAGTTTTTGGCGCCGTTGCCGGGGATTGCCAAAATATAAGTTATTTTTCAGTCAGTTAAAATTTTATTTCTTTTGCAAAAATTTGATATTTATTTACTTATTTATTTTTATTGTTCACTCCCAACTAATAACTGTCTAATCTTGTATGTGAGGAAAGGCCTCAGCTGAACTTCTTTTTGACGCAGAACCCGAAAGATTATTGCGAGCACGACTCCGAGAAATTAAGCGGAAAAGACTAGCATCAAAAGAAGAATCACCTATATTTTCAGAATCAGAAGACGAAGAAGTAATATCTATTCAGTCCGAGCAGTCAGATTCTGAGCCTGAAACTATGGCAGCTGATCCACCTCCTCCAGAGAAACTTTTAGGTGATTATGGAAGGGATAATGCACTGCTGGGAAGAATGACCATAGTAAATCAACCGGTTAACGTGGCACACTTCCAACTACATCCTTTCACTATCCGTCAGTTAGAAACTAAGCCTTTTGCTGGAAGAATAAATGAAGATGCAAATAAGCATTTACAGAGATTCCTCACCACAACAACATCATTAAAAATAGAAGGCCATTCTGAAGAAGCCAAGAGACTTGTGATGTTGCCATTTACTTTATCCGAAGATGCGGAAGAATGGTTTTACTCACTTCCAGCTGGAAGCATCACAACATGGCAACAGATGGAAACCGCCTTCTAGAATGAGTATTTCCCTGCTCCAGTCTTCATTCGAAAAAGATATGATATCGTAAATTTTAAGCAGAAAGAAGGGGAATCGCTGAGAGATGCATATAAAAGGTTCAAGAGGTGTTTGGTTGCATGTCCTACTCATAACATGGACCCAACCGAGCAACTGCAGATTTTTGTTAATGGTCTCCGACTTAAGACAAAACAGCTTATTGATACTGCTGTCGGTGGCTCAACAAATTTTTCAACAGCCACTGGTATCAAGAGAATCATAGAAGCTATTGCCGCTAATGAGCACATTGAGTTATATGACCGTGCAATGAGCCAACCGGGAGGTAAAATTGATTTGAAGCTTGCTGATCAGGTAATTAAAATGGAAGAACAAGTCGCGGCTGAAGTAGAAAGAAGATTGAAGAAGATGAATATTAGTGAATAGAAACTAGCACAAGTTGAGCCAATCGCCTCAGTTGTTTGTGAAATATGTAGTGGACCGCATTTTGCGATGCATTGTGTGGCAACGCAAGAACAGGTGGAGCAGATTCATATGTTGAGGCAAAATAATCCATATGCCAATACATATAATCCAGGTTGGAAAAATCATCCTAATTTCGCATGGAAGGACCAACAAGGAAACGTTCAAAAGCAAGGACCAACCCAATTTCAATCTCCAGCTCAGTCACAACAATATAGACCTCCTCAACAACAACTTCCTTACCAACAACAATTTCAACACCACCCGTAACAGTTCCAATCTCAAGCGCCTCAACAATTTCAACAACAGGTACCGAAGAAAGCAGATTGGGAGATCGCTATTGAAAAAATGGCAGCTCAAAATTCTCAATTCCAAGAAGAAACAAGGAGCAATCTGAGGAACACAGGAGCATCAATCAAAAATCTGGAAATTCAAATGAGTCAGATTGCACAACAAATGACCAACACTCAACCACATGGGGCTCTACCCAGTGCCACGGTTACAAATCCCAGAGACAACAATCATGTGAACGCTGTGATTACCAGAAGCAATAAATCCAATGAAAAACCTGAGAAGAATTCTGACGAAGAAGATATGTTGATTGAAGTGGATGTAGAGATTAAAGAGAACGAGGTTGTAAGTCAAGTGGTCAAGGGGGATGAAAGGGTGGTAAAAGAAAAAGTGGTTACACCTAAACCGACGGTTAAACTCCCTTTCCCCACAAGAAATAAGAAGAAAGAACAACATGAGAAGAATTTTGAGAAGTTCTTAGAGATGTTCAAGAAGCTTGAACTGAACATTCCCTTCTTAGAGGCACTTGAGCAAATGCCAACCTATGCAAAGTTCTTGAAAGATATTATCTCAAAGAAGTGGACCATTGAGAGTGATCTGATTATTCTAACTGAAACTTATAGTGCTATTTTGCAGGGCATGAAGATTCCGGTTAAAAAGAAAGATCGAGGTTCAGTGACTATTCCATGCACCATTGGTGATAGGTCTTTCAAGAAAGCTCTTATTGATTTGGGAGCAAGTGTAAGTCTTATGCCATTATCCATCTACAAAATTGGGGATAGGTAAAGTACAAGATACACGAATGACACTTCAGTTTGCCGACCAATCAGTGAAAAGACCGTACGGAGTGGTAGAAGATGTGTTGGTGAAAATCGACAAGTTCGTTTTCCCTGTAGATTTTGTTATTCTAGAGATGCCCGAAGATGAAGAGATACCAATCATTTTGGGGAGACCATTTTTAGAGACCGGGAGATGTTTGATCGACATAGAGGAAGGTACAATGACCTTGAAAGTTTATGATAAGGAATTAAAGATTGATGTGCGAAACACCATGAAGTACAAAGATGACATTGCCACAAGTCAACACATTGAGGTAATTGATCAAATTTGTGATGAAGGAAATTCTTTGACAACACAACAATTACCGTTGGAGAGAGTTTTGAGCTTATCAATCTTTGGAGAAGAGGAGGCAGTTGATGAAAAAGATAGTGAAGTTCTAGCCATGATGGAAAAAACATCATTTGTCAAAATCCTCGCCAAAACCGATGGGAGGAGCTAAGGCAACCATTAGTGGAGGAAAGAAAAGATGAACCAAAAAAGGGGGCTGAACTAAAACAATTACCGGAGAACCTCAAATATGTCTTTTTAGACACTGAGAGTAAATGCCCGGCCATCATAAGTTCTCACCTTGAGTTCCTTCAAGAAGATAAACTTGTCAAAGTGCTTAAAAAGCATAAAAGCGCTCTTGGATGGTCCATTAAAGAGTTGAAAGGAATAAGTCCAACAATTTGCATGCACAAAATCCTCATGGAGGATGATCACAAACCAGTTGTCCAGCGATGAAGGAAGTGGTTAGAAAGGAGGTGGTAAAACTTTTGGACGCAGGGATGATCTACCCAATATCTGACAGTTCATGGGTGAGTCCAGTTCATGTGGTTCCAAAGAAAGGTGGAACTACCGTTGTTAAGAATGAGTTGATTCCCACAAGGACAGTTACAGGGTGGAGAGTCTGTATTGACTACCGAAGACTAAATCTGGCAACAAGAAAAGACCACTTCCCGTTGCCTTTCATCGACCAGATGTTAGAAAGGTTAGCGGGTCATGACTATTATTGTTTCCTCGATGGCTACTCGGGGTACAATCAGATAGCTGTTGCACCTGAAGACCAAGAGAAGACTGCATTTACATGCCCTTTTGGTATTTTTGCTTATAGAAGAATGCCATTCGGGTTATGTAATGCCCCGACCACATTTCAAAGATGCATGCAGTCTATTTTTTCCAATATGCTTGAGAAGCATATGGAAGTATTCATGGATGATTTCTCGGTTTTTGGTAAGTCTTTTGATAATTGTTTAACTAACCTTGCTCTTGTTTTAGAAAGATGCCAACAGACCAACTTAATCCTCAATTGGGAGAAGTGTCACTTCATGGTGCATGAAGGTATAGTCTTGGGCCACAAAATTTCTCATAAGGGGATAGAAGTTGATCAAGCCAAGATAGAAGTCATTGCAAAATTGCCTCCTCCCCTGAATGAAAAACGTATCCGAAGTTTCTTAGGGCATGCGGGTTTTATCGTAGGTTCATAAGAGACTTCTAAAAAATAGCAAAACCTTTAACTACACTTTTAGTTAAGGACAAAGCTTTTATTTTTGACAAAGAATGTGCCGTAGCATTTGATACACTAAAGCAAAAATTAGTGTCGGCACCAATTGTTGTAGCCCCAGATTGGTCTCTACCTTTTGAGATCATGTGTGATGCAAGTGATATTGCAGTGGGGGCGGTTTCGGGACAACGTAGAGAAAAATTGTTACATGTTATTTACTACGCTTGTCATGTGTTGAACCCTGCACAGATGAACTATGCAACTACTGAAAAGGAGTTGTTAGCGGTCGTTTATGCCTTTGATAAATTCAGGCAATATTTGTTGGGTTCTAGAGTCATTGTTTATACTGACCATGCTGCCTTGAAGTATCTTTTTGCTAAACAGGACTCTAAGCCAAGACTGCTAAGGTGGATCTTACTCCTTCAAGAGTTTGATGTAGAAATTTGTGACAAGAAAGGGTCTGAGAACACTATGGCCGATCACTTGTCTAGAATGTCACCTATTGAAGAGACAGAAGCCACGTGCCTAATAAAGGATGAGTTTGCAGATGAACATATCCTCGCTGTTATTGGTGTACCTTGGTTCGCCGACTATTCGAACTATTTGGTAGGTGGTATTATCCCTGATGATTTTAACTATAACCGTAGAAATTTTTTTTATATGATTGCAGGTTCTACTTGTGGGATGATCCTTTCTTATACAAAAAGGGTCTCGATGGTTTGATTAGAAGATGTGTGCCCGAGGAGGAACAACGAGATGTGCTAAAAGCATGCCATGACTCAGACTATGGCGGACATTTCAGTGGTGATAGAACGGCTACAAAGGTCTTACAATCGGGTTTATATTGGCCCACATTATTCAAAGACGCTCAAAGCATTGTGAAAGAATGCGACAGGTGTCAGAGAACGGGGAATATTTCAAAAAGAAATCAGATGCCTCAGAAGGGTATACTTGAAGTGGAGTTGTTTGATGTGTGGGGTATTGATTTCATGGGACCTTTTCCACCATCATATGGGAAGAACTACATCCTTGTAGCGGTGGACTACGTCTCTAAATGGGTTGAAGCAGTTGCTCTTCCTACAAATGATGCCAAGGTGGTGGTGAATTTCCTCAAGAACAACATATTCTCCAGATTCGGTGTCCCCTGTAATACGGTAAACTGACTTTATTTGAAATGTGCAGATAGCAAGAGTCGCCACCGACTTTTATTTTATCCAAATATCGGAAAGGCAAAAAGAACAGGAAAGACCTTTGAAAGATTTTGAGTTCGGGGGGTAGGTTATACAAAGGGAAGGTGTAAGGCACCCTTTGCATCCATGGGTATTCATGGGCTCTTAATTGCTTAGCTCACTTTGTTTATTTGAAATGTTTAAAAAGATTTTGAAAAAGAACTTTAGCTTGTAAATAAGCATAGTCTTTTTGAAAATATTCTTTGAAAAGAAGTAGGAAAAGATTTTGAATTTTGAATTTGAATAGAGCAAGCAATCACGAGCACCTACCCTAAGTTTGAAAAAACGTTCTTTTAGCTTTTCGGGTGAAAGGATCTATCCATACCATAAGAGGGCAGGAAGTCTTTCAATTGGATGTGCGGGTTATCGAAGGGTCGTCGTGGATAATCGTTCGCCACAAGACTATCCCTACCATGAAGAGGGCAGGTAGTCTGAGGGAAGGATATAATAGTCATTTAAGCAACAATAAGGATACCTTAGCAATCGAAGGGACTATCACCATTTAATCGAGGGACGAGATCATATTTATCGTAGGCAACTCGAAGGGACTATGATCTTTTATCGGAGGGACTATGATGATTTGAATTTGTAGGCAGCATATGCTAAGGTATCCCTACATCCGAGGGACTTGACTATTTGATCGAAATTGAAGGCAACAGGCAACAAGAGAGGTACCCTAAAGGTGAGTGTATGCAGCAAGCATGTGGGTTCAGTTTGAATATTTATCTTGTATTGTTATGAACTACGTTTAATTATTAGTTGTCACTCCCTATTTTACTAACCACGCAAGTAATATCATACAAAAAATAAATTGCGGAAAGTAAATGTTCTATGCTATTACATTTTATGGGATGGGGGATACAAGATAAAACCCGGGGGAATTGCGAGAAAGTAAAGTGCGGAAAAATAGAGGCCTAATTACTATTACATCCAAAAAATGTGCAACCTATACACCTTCTAATATTTAAATAATAGAAATTAAATAAAGAAATAGGTAAATGGCATAATTAAAAAGGAAAATTAAAATGAAGGCAGAATTAAATAAAAGGAAAATGATTTAAATAAATAATTAAAAAAACATGCGACATACATTAGAATGGGAGATGAGAAGAGAAGTTCGTGAATAAGTTTGTTTAGAAAAATCAGGGTTAAAAGCCTTATGGGGAAAGCCTAAGCCTGTAGTTAGACAACTCTTACATTATTGAGACAAACCTACCCTACAGGTTTCTTTCCCTTAGTTATCTATAGTTTTTAAGGTTAGAGGAAAAAACCTAAAAACACTAATTTAAATTATACCTAAAAATTAATAAAAAATTAGTTAGCCTAAAAATTAACCTAAATCAAATATTATCTAACTATCCTAATCTAAATTCAAATTAAATCTAAAGATAAACCTAATTATATTATTCTAACTAACCTAAGTTAATAAATTTGTTTTTATTATAAATGGTTTTTATTTTATTTATAAAATAGATATGTAATTAGTTTTCCTAAAAAAAGAAAAAAAACAAACAAAGGAATAAAGCAAAATAAATAATAAAAAAAATAGAAATAGAAGAAACCTGGGCGCTGGGGATTGAGTGTGACGCTCCCTTGAGGCTACACCATGGGACTGCCCGCTGTAACCTTCGGATTTGGCTCTGATGAGATCCAAGGGCAAGGAGACGAGGGCGCATCATGAGTCCTGGTTGACCGTGCGTACATGATCCGTGGTTGAATAATTGCCAAAATAAGTGGCGTCGGAGAGGTTCGAACCCCTGCCACTATGTTTGAGTTATTACGTTACCAGCTGGGCTGAAGATTTTTATTGTAAAAAATGCAATCGGAATAAAATAAATATAAAGAAAAGAGTCAATAGAAAGAAGTCAAACGATCCAGCGCGGATCCCACTAATGCGACGACGAGCCAATTGTGGGAGGAGAGAGAGAATGGAACAACTGATCATCAAATGAGACAGCGCCACGCATGGTCAGCCCTTCAACGAACACTGTTCATTATCTTCTTCACTCGTACTTGCGACTTTTCTTGCGGAAATTGCCACGAAGTTTCCTGCGGATTTTGCTTGGAGTTCGTCTTCTTTGAACCTGCGAATCTGAAACACATACAAGCAACGTTCTAGACAATCACCAACGCGCCCAGATTTATTACTCACCTCTTTACGGCCACAAAGGGGTAGTTTTCTGGGCTTGAATCGCCCTATAAGCATGAATACGAAAATACATAACCTTGTGCCCTAACCATGGTGCCTTACGTTATTGGCTCCCAAACTCTCATGTGATGCATTCATCCTACCCTAACCAAACTCAGTAACACATTAGCACCGTTAGTTCTTATTAAAACGAGAGATAAACGCGAAAACGAAAGTTATTCATACATGAATATAAAAACAACGTGAGGTACACGTTCCATGTTGTTTCAACCAAGTCTCACGACCTCTACCTCCTTTTTGACGCCTTGGGAGATGATTAGGATGGTCCCTCTGACTTGATAACGGCTGCAACCATCAATATCATGTGCCCTAATTTTTGAACTTTATGGAGGCTTTGAAACCCTTGTTTCCATGGCTGCAAAACGTGTCCCCATGCATTCTGAACGATTGAGTATATATATTGGAACTTTAGGTGAAACATTGGGCTTGGACCTTATCTTCTTAGGTGACTTGGAATTTTGAAGAAAATATTATGTAATTCCTTCTAAATTTGGTCAATACCCCTCCCTAAGTGTGATGGAACGAATTTGGATCTTATTGTATGAGTATTTGGGCCATTAGATGATTAAAATTGGATCCATACAATTTATCTTTATTATTTCTATAATTTTACTTAATTTATTTAGCTTTATAATAAATAAAAATCCAAATAAATTAACTAAAGGTCATAAAAATATGAAGACAAAATTATAGGTTCCTTTTTATGTCACAAACATGTTTAGGATCCAAAACCCAGGCCCATTGAATCAAAAACACAAAAATAAGCAATTAGGGTTTCACACTTTTCTTGAGAATCGATCAACTTGTACGAGCCATAACTCATTCAATTTTTATCGTATGGAGATGATCTAGAACTTTTTGGAAAGCCCAAGATGTCTTCTACAAGCCACTTTGGAACATATTTTCCATATGGAGGTTTTATCTTGAAGATATGGCTCCTGACAAAAAACTGCTTTTTGCGAGCTCCTAGAAGGACATGTAATGTATTGGCTCCTATCTCTCAAATGGTGCATTTTTGGACTTGGCATGTGAGAGACAAAGTTGTAAAGAATTCAATTTACTTCAAAATGAGCTTTGGATGGGAAATTTCTGATGTTCCATGTGAAAGTTATGGCTGGTCAAAGTTCAGTTGACTTTCTTCTAGAAAACCCTAATTTAGAAACTTTTTGTTTTGTTGATTTTTGATCTTTCCTTGATGAACTATGATCAATTCTTGATCAAATGGTGAATGATACTTCAATATGAGGATCTTGACAAAAAATCAGGAGTTTTGACTTTATTTTGACCACAGTTTGACTTTTAGGTCAGTCAGTCGATTATTGATTGTTTGGGTCATTGAGTGAGCAATCTTTTGAATCAGGACTTGAAACTTGTCATAGCGATGATGTGAGACATATTGAGCCATATGAGATGCCTTGGGGCCATTGATTCACTGATTTTCCTTTGGGTAAACCAAACCCTAGTTTCTGAGCTTTGCATAGGAGAGTGTGTCTTGGAGCTTTGCGTATTGATTTGACTTTGTATAAGAGAAATAGTATGGGCAAATTTTGGGGTATGACAGCTGCCCCAGTTCAATTTTCTTAAACCTGAGGATATAGAATGGTTTGTATACCATTCGGAATCTAAAGGTGGAAGATGATTGAACACTAGAATACCCAAGAATTTGCCCTAGCTGCTGATGAAGGGACTTTTGTCGGAGATGGGCTTGAAGATGCCATCCAGTAGGTCATGCATTTGAAGTGTTTGAGAAGTAGTTGTTTGAGTGTTGATTGTGTCATTACTGTTCGTAGTAAATGAATTAGATCTTTGAGAGTTTGATCGTGTCAGTACCGTTCGTAATACCTGAATTAGATCTTGGAGATATGATCGCGTCTATACCGTTCGTGATAATAGAATTAGATCTCTTGTCTTGTCAGCACCGTTCGTGGTAACCGAATTAGACTTTAGAAGAAGTTGATCGTGTCCACACCGTTCGCGATGATGGAATTAGATCTCTGAGATTTGATCGTGTCAGCACCGTTCGTAGTAACCGAATTAGATCTTGGGGAGATAATCGTGTCTACATCGTTCGTGATGATAGAATTAGATCTCTGAGAGTTGACCGTGTCAGTACCGTTCGTAGTAACCGAATTAGATCTTTTGTCGTGTCAGTACCGTTCGTAGTAGCTGAATTAGACTTAGTTGGTCATTGATTGTGTCTACACTGTTCGTGATGATAGAATTAGATCTCTTGTCGTGTCAGTACCGTTCGTAGTAACTGAATTAGATCTTAGGAAATGGTTGATTGTTTAAGGAACCGTCTGAGGTATCGACTTAAATTTGAAGGTAGATTGTTTAAGGAACCTTCCAAGGCATCGACTTAAATCTGAGGGTAGATTGTTTAAGGAACCGTCTGAGGTATCGACTTTAAATCTGAGGGTAGATTGTTTAAGGAACCGTCTGAGGTATCGACTTTAAATCTGAAGATAGATCATTTAAGGAACCGTCTGAGGTATCGACTTAGATTCGAAGGTAGATCATTAAGGAACCGTCCAAGGTATCGACTTAGATCCAAAGGTAGATCATTAAGGAACCGTCCAAGGTATCGACTTAGATCCGAAGGTAGATCATTAAGGAACCGTCCAAGGTATCGACTTAGATCCAAAGGTAGATCATTAAGGAACCGTCCAAGGTATCGACTTAGATCAGAAGGTTTTGAAGTTGTTTATTTGACTGCAGCAGTAACCTGAAAAAAAGTAAGGTTAGTTTTTTATGCCATGTCATGATGCATGTAATGTGTTTATGTGACGGGATTCTCAAAATAAATGAGAACCTTGCATGTTATGTACGCATTTGTCGCGATGCATTATGTATTATGTATGAACATGTATGCAATTGTATGAACATGTTTATGATTTATGACGTATGACTATGATTTATGCTATTTGACACATCTTGATTGAGAAGGTGGATCTCCATGTCATTGTAGTTTTGATGTTTGATCTTATCTTGAAGATGCTCAGCTGGGGATTTATGATTTCTGCTTCGGGACGATCAGTAACTTGATGTACCCTGATTGGGGATTAGAGATATTAATACACCATGTTGGAGAAGAGCAAAGTGTTGGAGAACCGGTAACGTTGAAGGTGTAAACTCTGTTGGGGAGTCATGTCTTTGTCGGGACGAGTATGTTTGAAGATGATTACTCTGCGGGGATATGATCTTGTGAAACAGGCTCTATGGGGAGACATGGGCGTCTTGAAAGTTGCCCCCAGTATTATAGTAACTACCATTCCTGGATTTGATTAGGACACACCACTGAGTATTGATCAAGATGTCTAACTGAACTTGCATAGATTTGCCCCTGGTAGTAGGGACTTTGGAAAGATTTGTCTCGCGAGGACTTTATAAGATGTGCACTATGGGTGACATGCCCCTAGTAATCATAAACTTAGGATGATGCCCCTGATTGTTTTGGCATCCTTGAGGGATTCTCGGAATCTTGACTTGATTGTCCCAGATGGATCAGGAAATAGTTTGAAACCCACTTGGGATGTATGCCTTCAATTGTTTGGCGTTTGAAAGATTCTTGGAATCTTGACTTGATTGCCCCGGATTGATCGAGAAATAATATGAAACCCACTTGGGATGTACGCCTTTGACTTTTTGGCATTTGAGAGATCCTTCGCTTCTTGACTTAATTGCCCCAGATTGATTAGGCAAAACGTGCCATGCCCCTTGTATACGTAGGAGACATTGCTTCTTGGAGTAATCTGTGTTGGTCGGGATAACTTTGAGTCATTAGCCATACCATGTGCAAATTCTTCCTGATGCTAACATTTGAAATTATGTAGCAAAATATGTTTAATAATGAATTCATGAGATGCAATGCATACGTCTATCTCGAGTTTTTAAAAAACATTAAAACAAGAGATGTAAAAGTGCGATATTTGTAAAGACATGATATTAGTAACAGCGTGACGTTTGTAAAAATGAAATATCAACTCAGCATTTTTGGTAAACCTAAAGGAGTCGGGATACCTTTTTGGTGACAGTATGCTTTCGAACTAACCATGCTTCAATTAGGACTTTCAAGGGTTGTAACGTGGCTTGGTTCACGGTTTAAGAAACAAAGGATAAAGGCTCAAAATTTGATTGTACCCATCCCCTTCGTGATGATCTTCAGTCCTAAGCTCAGCTAATTCAACTTATGCATTCAGGTTCCAAGAGACTTTTTGGATTTGCACCTTTGATAAGGATAATGGCTCACAAGCAAAGAGAAATTTTGAGATGACAGTCACTTCTTCCTTTTGGTAGTCACAACATTGTGTTGTTCAGGAATTTATTGACTTCTCTTTTTTTCATTTTTTTGATATCCCTAACTTTTGCCTGAACTGTCTATTTTGAGCTTACAGTCAGCGGGATGCCTTGATTTTTGCCTAAGTCATCTTTTGATTTTTGACTTAGCAGGCTTTTCTTTGTATATAAGTTTTTTCATTTTTTTCTTTTTCAAAGATATTGACTGCCTCGCTTAATGATTGATGAACCATCATTGGCTTTTAATTGATATCTCCAACACTTCTTTGATGTGTGCGGATGAACGCTTGTGGTTGAAACCTTTGTTGAAAGGTGTACCGAGTGATTCTCTTAAAATAGAATGCACAGGTGTTACCCCATAACTTCGACTTACCAATAAATGGGCAACTGGGGCTCAAAATTGGTAATTGGGCCTCAATTTGGTAAAAAGGCCCTAAATTGGTAATTGGGCCTCAATTAAATAATTACATTGCCATTTGGGTCGAAGTGGTTCGACTAAGTAATGCTTAGTAGTCGAAGCTGTTCGACTAGAAAGATTATCAGAGGCTTCAGCGTTCGACCAAAAGTATGCGAAGACTTAAGAATTTTGCTGCAGAAACTGAAGTGGAAGTCGAGAGGTATTAGAATTTAAAAGGAGACGGTTTTCAGCAGTTACAAGAGACGCGTGGAGGTCTCACAGTTGAAGATCTTGCATGTCGAAGACACGTGTTGACTGATCATCACTCAACCGTTATTAGTAGTTATTTTATCTTTACTATTTAAGCAAGTTCCATAGGAACAGTAGAGGGGTCCGCATTTTCTACATAAACACAAGTAAACTCAAATCTCTATGCAAAAATGAGTAAAGAGTGCAACTTTGGAATGTACGTATGCGTACCAGTTTAATTAATGCAATCATTTTACGTTATATTTCATCTTTCAGTGCACATTTACTGCTCTTTTATTGCTTTTATTTACTTTAAAGCCTTTAATTTCAGTGTTTACTTTTTCTTTAAAGTCACTGTTGCATTCAGTACAAACCAGATACACATAATATAACAAAATAAAGCAATTAGTCCTGGAGTATTCTAGTTGATTCCGCAAAAGTAACCTTTAAAAAGGAAACTAGCGCTTGTTTACCATTTTTCTGGGTAAACAAATTGGCACACCTGGTGGGACACGTCAATTGCTGTTTGTTTTATATTTGTTAGTATAATAGTTATGTATGATATTAAGAAGTGGTCGGAAATTAACTAACATGGCTGAAGTTAATACAAATGATTCTGATCTTTTTGGAAATCAAGGGGTTGTTCTGACCGGAACAACACCACAAAATGCCGCAAATTCATCCCCAGTTAGAACCACAAATACTGGTGGATCGACGGTAGCAATATTGGTATCATCACCAACGAATGTACAGTCACCGTTTAATCCATTATGACCGCCGTTTCATGGAATGATGCCTCCACCAGGTTTTAACCCTCAGTTTGGAATGCCCACGTCTATGATGCAAGGTTTGCACACAAATCCTTCATTATATTCTGACAGCATGATGGCTACAAGCACATCAAATCTAGGGGGTCGACCTATAGGCATA
Source organism: Vicia villosa (assembly GCF_029867415.1). Taxonomy (NCBI): domain Eukaryota; kingdom Viridiplantae; phylum Streptophyta; class Magnoliopsida; order Fabales; family Fabaceae; genus Vicia; species Vicia villosa. The sequence goes on along the minus strand of NW_026705674.1, from coordinate 91,989 downwards.
GGATACAATAATCAGGCTTTGCCATCTCTAAGTACTACGTCAATGTTGTCAATTCGACAACAAATTGACGAAAGCAATCATGAAATGGTAAACGCTCTGACTCATCAAATGGGAACTGTTTTTACTCCCATGATAAATAACACGAGTCAAAGTTATGAAATATTGGCTGGACAGATGGCCAGAATTGCAGATTTCTTTGGAGCGCCCCCACAACCAAACCTTTCGACTACTCAAGGGTCAAATGTGAGAGGGGTCGAACCTATAAGACAAGGAGATCAAATTGAGCAAGAGGTCCCTAGAATAGTACAAATGCATCAAGATGCTGACCAGGTTCTTAGGAACATCCAGCAAGATGTCAATGTTGGACACAATAATATCTCTAATGTAGTCGAACAGATTTTAGTTCAGAATGGAATAAATGTAGGTTTGCATAGACCAAATTTCGTTTCCCCGTTGTCAGAATACGTAAGGCAAACAGAGTTTCCTAGGGGGTGGAAAGTCCCAAAATTCACCAAATTTGCTGGTGATACTGGCGAGTCGACGGTCGAACATATTGCTAGGTTCCAGACAGAGGCTGGAGAAATAGCAAACAATGAAAATCTAAAGATGAAGTATTTTCCAAGTTCTTTTACAAAAAATGTATTTACTTGGTTCACGACCTTATCTCCCCAATCTTTGTTCTCATGGAACCAATTAGAACGATTGTTCCATGAACAATTTTATATGGGACAGTCGAAAATTAGTTTGAAAGAATTAGCTGGAGTTAGGCGAAAGGGTACAGAACCAGTCGATGACTATCTAAACCGTTTTAGATTACTGAAAGCTAGATGTTTCACACAAATTCCTGAACATGAGTTAGTCGAAATGGCTGCAGGTGGGTTAGATTATGCCATAAGGAAGAAATTAGACACCCAGCATTTGAGAGATATGGCACAACTGGTAGATAGAGTACGCCAGGTCGAAAGGCTAAAAGCTGAAAAAGCCAGAGTTAGTAAATATCATAAGAAAGAAAAGATAGCTTATGTTAATACAAGTGAGTTCGACTCTAATAGAGATAGTGAATACGAAGAGGGAGAGGTCATCGTGGCTGAATTAAAGCCAGGGCCACCATATATCTGTAAATTGCTCAAGCCCTCAAAAGATAAAAATCTGATTGAAAGTAAAAATGAAAAATTTTCTAGTAAAACGTATTCATTTGATATAACAAAATGTGATGAAATATTTGATGTGTTGGTTTCTGATGGGTAAATCATAGTACCCCCAGGACTTAAAAATCCTCCTCTTGAACAAAAGAAAAAAAGAGGATTTTGTAAATTTCATAATTTCTTGGGTCATAAAACTTCTCAATGTGTCCTTTTCAGGGATTTGGTGCAAAAAGCTTTGAAAGAAGGAAGGCTACAGTTTGGAGAAAGGCCAAAGTCATCAATGCAAGTTGATACTGATCGTTTGTAAGTCGAAGAGGCTCACTATACTGAGCTTGCTGATGTGATGATGGTCGAGACTACTGATGGTTTCGTTAGAAAGCAAAACGGCGCTACTGATGGCAAAGTTTTGAACATGGTTTATCCTGAACCAAAAGAAAGTCTTTTGAAATTCCTTGAGAGATGCCAAAATAACAACTCTCAAGTTGGATTATGCCCAAGGTGTGATGCTGTTTTCAATGTTGATGCTGCAAACAAAGTGAGGTTCGACCCTCGTTGAGGCAAGAATCGTCAATTCATGTATACAGGAGAAAACAGTGGTCAAAGGGCTGGAGAATACAGGAAGATGTTTGAAAAACCAAGGACTTTCCGTCCCAAGACGGATGTCCCTGAAGACAAATGGGTGAAACCCATTAACTTCAGAGGTAAACGTCCAGAATGGCAGATTCAAGGCGTTGGAACCAATGCTGAAGGCTCTTGGACTGATAGTGGATCCAAAAGAAAAGATTACATATCTCCGAATTACAAAGGAAAGAATCCCATGACTCGAACGCAGTGGAGGAGTTACCAAAGAAGTCATAAGAATGGACAAGAAGGTTCGAAAATGGTGCAGGCAGGATTTTCTCACTATCAGTAAAAACCTTTTCACAGGAAGTTGACTGAGGAGCAGGCTAAAATAGCAAATGAAAGATTAGCTGCTGGAATGATACTAGGGAAGAAACTCATCAAAGAGTTAGTTTATGATGATGCTCCGGCTCCCAATACAGGGAACGAGCCTGAATATTCTCCACTGTCGGACGAAGAAGTCGACGACAACTTTGACATAGAGTCAGATGAGTTGTTGATTGACTGTGGAATCGTCTCAGTACTTCCAGCAGAGTTTGACAGGGTATATGAGGTATCTGAGAACGAAGATGATTTTCTTCCTGACGAGAATGTGGAAGAAACGCCTGTCTGTTACTATGTAATGGGGAAAGGAGTGGTAGAAGAACAAAAGGCTGTGTTTGATAGGCCAGGTCAAGGGATGAAGTACCGCTTGAAACCCCTATTCATAAGGGAAAAAGTGGATGGGGTACCGGTAAACAAAGTGTTTGTCGATGGTGGAGCTGCCGTGAACCTAATGCCCTACTCCTCCCTCCAGAAAGTGGGAAAGTCTGATAAAGACTTAAGACCCCATAATATGGTAATGTCGAATTATGAGGGCAAGACAAGTGGAATACTTTGAGTAATTCAAGTAAAACTAGCTGTTGGTTCGACTGTCAGGTCAACCATCTTCATGGTGATCGCATCTCAGGCAAATTTTAAATTGCTCCTAGGTCGGGAATGGATCCATGGTATTGGGGTAGTTCCTTCCACCTTACATCAGCGTGTGGCCATTTGGAGACCAGATGGTATAGTGGAGAATATTGAAGCTGACCAAAGTTATTACAAAACTGAAAGTGGTCGCAGACACTTCGACCAGCATTTGGCAAATGTAGCTCCTTGCTACAAAGCAGAAGATGTATATCCTTCTGATGAAAGTGTGTCTAAGTATCTGAACTTAGACCCAAATTATGGTTTCATTTGGAATAAAGAAGATCCTAATGAACCATTGAATCATGAAAGTCCTCCAGAGTAGAGGACAACAGTCAAAGATGATGACCACTGAGTCAGAATACCTGGCTCGAATAACGGCTTATTTGGCCGAAAACAAAGAAAGAACGACTTTAGAAGCAGAACTAAAGAAAAATATGGCTATTGAGGCCATGATGGTAAAAAATTAAAACAATCAAGAAGTCGATCACCAGGTCGAAAGATTTGATGGAATATACGATGACGAGCCTTTAGGTTTCGAAATGGATCCAGCAGGATCAGTAAAAAGAATACAAGCTCAAGATCCCCTGGAAGAAATCGATCTGGGTGCTGGAATCAGTAAAAGGCCTAAATATGTAAGCACGAAGCTTGCGGGTAATCTAAAAACCAAGTTGATTCGACTCCTAAGAGAATACGAAGATTGTTTTGCTTGGAATTATCATGAAATGCCTGGTTTGGGTCGACAGGTGGTGGAGCATCGACTACCGTTAAACCCAGGTAAAAAACCTATCAAGAAGCTTCCTAGAAGGGTTGCGCCAGAGGTTATGGAAAAAATCAAAGTAGAAATTGAAAGATTGCTGAGAAGCAAGTTTATTCGAACTGCGAGGTCTGTCGAATGGTTAGCTAATATAGTGCCTGTCATAAAGAAAAATGGTAGCCTTCGTATATGCATAGATTTCAGAGATTTAAATAAGGCTACCCCTAAAGATGAATATCCCATGCCGGTTGCTGAAATGTTAGTCGACTCCGCAGCCGGATTTGAATATCTCAGCTTATTAGATGGATATTCAGGTTATAACCAAATTTTTATAGCTGACGAAGATGTACCTAAGACGGCGTTTCGATGCCCAGGTGCTTTAGGAACTTATGAATGGGTAGTAATGCCCTTTGGTTTAAAAAATGCTGGAGCTACATACCAACGAGCCATGAATTCCATGTTTCATGATTTTATTGACAAGTTTATGCAGGTTTATATTGATGATATTGTAATAAAATCTAACTCTGAAAATGGTCACTTAGACCATCTTCGACAGTCTATTGAACGAATGAAAAAATATGGGCTCAAAATGAATCCTTTAAAATGTGCTTTTGGTGTACATGCAGGGGATTTCCTGGGCTTCGTGGTTCACAAGAAAGGCATTGAGATAAACCAAAATAAGACGAAAGCAATCTTGGAGCTAAAGGCGCCAGAAACAAAGAAACAACTCCAGTCATTGTTGGGGAAGATTAATTTCTTAAGGAGATTCATATCAAATCTAAGTGGCAAAACGAAGATATTTTCACCACTTGTGAAGCTCAAGAATCAAGATCAATTCAAATGGGAGCAAGAACATCAACAGGCATTCGACCAAATAAAAGCTTATTTAACTAAGCCTCCTATTTTGTTACCCCCCAATAGGACAAAAAGTATGAAATTGTACATAGCTGCATCAGTCTCGATAATTGGGAGTATGTTAGCCCAAGAAGATGATAATGGCGTCGAAAGAGCTATATATTATCTAAGTCGAACCCTAGTAGATGCTGAAACTAGGTATAATGATATTGAAAAATTATGCTTATGCTTGTATTTCTCATGTAACAAACTTAAGCAATATATAAAGCCTGTTGATGTGTATGTGTCCTCTCATTTTGATGTTATTAAACATATGTTGTCTAAACCAATTTTGCATAGTCGAATTGGTAAGTGGGCCTTAGCGCTAACTGAATTTTCCTTAACATATGTTCCTTTAAAAGCTATGAAAGGACAAGTTGTGGCTGATTTTATAGTCGACCATGGTTTAGTCGAGTTGTCTGTAAATTAAGTTGAACGAACTGAATGGAAACTGTTTTTTGACGGTTCTAGTCACAAAAATGGATCAGGCATTGGAGTCTTGATTATTTCTCCCAAAGGACTTCCAACAAAATTCCATTATAAATTGAAAGATGTATGCTCTATTAACGAGGTCGAATACGAAGCCTTAATAACTGGTTTGAAAGCCCTAATAGACTTGGGGGCAACTCGAGTTGAAGTTCGAGGTGACTCTGAGTTGGTAATTCGACAAATCAAGAAAGAGTATAAATGCATAAAAGAAAATATAATAATGTATTATGCAATTGTGATACGCTTATTAGAAAAATTCGAACATGTTGAGATCTTGCATGTACCAAGATCTAACAATTACATTGCCAATGAATTGACACAAATTGCTTCTGGGTATAGAGTTTCTAAAAACAAGTTAGAAGATATGGTCGAGATCAAGAATAAAGAAACCCATGAAGTGTTAGACAAGTTAGGTCAATTGTCGACGTCAAAATTCGAGGGGATAGGTGATAATGTTGAAAGTAAGGATTTGTATGCCTTGGAAATTTTTGCAATCGACAATATGACTGATGCTGATTGGAGAAACCCATTGGTCCAATACCTAAATAATCCAGTAGGAGGAACTAATCGAAAGATTAAATACAGAGCTCTAAACTATGTGATATTAGGAAATGATTTATACAAGAAAACATCTGAGGGTGTATTGTTGAAATGCTTAAGTGAAGTTGAAGCATATTTGGCTGTGTCAGAGGTTCATAGTGGTGTTTGTGGAGCTCATCAGTCAGGCCATAAGATGAAATGGCTGTTGTTTAGACAAGGTCTATATTGGCCGACAATGTTAAAAGATTGTATCGAATATGCAAGAGGGTGTCAAGAATGTCAGAAGTTTTTAGGCATTCAACATGTTCCAGCCAGTGAATTGCATGCCATTGTCAAACCTTGGCCTTTTAGAGGATGGGCTTTGGATTTAATAGGAGAAATCAAACCTGCATCTTCTAAGCAACAAAGATTCATTTTAGTAGGAATAGATTATTTTACTAAATGGATAGAGGCAATCCCACTAGTTAATGCTGATCAAGAAGCAGTGATTAGTTTCATACAAAAACACATTATCTACAGATATGGGACTCCAGAAACTATTACTACTGATCAAGGATCAGTTTTTGTCGGTCGAAAGATGCAAGCTTTTGCAGCAGAGACAGGATTTAAATTGCTAACATCTACTCCATATTACGCTCAGGCCAATGGTCAGGTCGAAGCTGCTAATAAAGTTATTATAAATTTGATAAAAAAGCATGTGGGAAAAAAAACCAAGAAATTGGCATCAAACACTCGACCAAATCCTTTGGGCTTGTCGGACGTCACCAAAGGAAGCAATAAAGACTACCCCATTTCGTTTGACTTTTGGGCATGATGTTGTATTGCCTGCAGAAATTCATCTACAGTCAACAAGAATTCAACGACAAAACAGTCTTTCGTCTGACGAATACTGGAATATGATGCTAGATGAATTAGTAGAACTAGACGAAGAACGATTAATAGCGCTGGATAGGTTAATAAGACAAAAGGAAAAAGTGGCGAAAGCTTACAACAAGAAAGTCAAAGAGAAAACATTCATGGTAGGTAATTATGTATGGAAATTTATTTTACCCATGGATCAAAGGAATAAGTTATTGGGTAAATGGTCCCCAAGTTGGGAAGGACCGTTTAAAATTTTTCAAGTGTTTTCAAACAATGCATATGAAATTGAAGAACTAAATTCAGATGGTCAAATCTTGAGGATAAATGGTAAATATTTGAAAAAATATAAACCTATACTTCAAGAAATTTGCATAAGAGAATAAAAACTAAGAGATTATATTAAATGGCCAAAACTTGGCCAATCATTACAAAAAGTTCCTTCATAAAATGCATTGTCATTACAAAATATAACCAGCCAGTCGAAAACAAAATTACAGAGTTGGAAAGTTGTTCCTAAAATAGGCTAACTTGGCTGACTCAAAGTCAATCTTAGAATCAAGTCGAGACAAATTTTGCCTAAGCTGTCGAATGCTGCTTTCCAACTTGAGAGCATTTTCACCATGACCAAGTCCTTTCAAGACTTCTTGGTTAATAACTTCAGGCGAAGGGATCTCTTCAGTTTGAGCCAAATTGGTTTTCTCTTGTTCAAGATCTTGAATCTTCTTATTGAGGTCATCAATTTGAGCCTTGTAACTAGCAATCTTGTGGTCGATCTCTCCCTTTTTATCAGAAAACTTTAAAGTTTTCTCCTGAAATTCTTCAACTTTTTTGGTCGAAGCTGCACTGGCATCCCATTCCCTTTCCATTTCACGCTCTTTGTTCTTGGCCTGACGTGTAATATTCTTCTTCGTCATAAGGTCCCTCCAGAGCTGGTCGAAGTACGCCTCAAAATCAAAGAAGAATTGAACAACAACTGCTAGAAGAGAAGCTTTGATTAGTAAGTCTAGGATCTTACGAATCTCTCCACCAAGATGTTCAGAACTATCCAGAACAGCGAAAAACTCAGGTTCGTTCAGATGGGCTTTCAGCTGGCATATAGCTTCGACAAGAGAAGCATCAATCTCAGCATCAGGATTGGTCGATTGAGCAGGAATCTCAAAAGAATTTGGTCGCAGCTTCTGAAGTCGAAACAGAGATTCTAAAGGATTAGTCTTCTTCAAGTCCAGAATTTCCTCTTGGCTAAGAGAACTATTGGAGTTAGAATCGTCAGCAATGAGATTTGGTTTTGACTGAGAAGCTGCATTATGTTCGGGTCGAGGGACATCTTCAACATTTTTTGTGATAGGAATCTGTTCGACGATGGGTTGGTCCTGAGGATATGTTCGACTTCGACCTGGAGTGTTAGCCAAATCAGTGTTGCTTCCAAAAGCATCAGTCCTTTGAGGGCTAAAAGGATTGGAGTCAGGAGTAGCTTCAGCAGTTTTTTCAGCAACCTCGACAATTTTTTCCTGAGTATGGTCGACAGTTGGTGCATTCTATTCAAGAAAAGTGTTAGAAAACAGAGATATTGAAAGAGATATATTGGAAAAGAATGTTAAGTCACCTCAGTAAGAATTTGAGACGAAGAAATTGTTGGAGTTGTTTGAGGTTCGACAACCACTTTGGGAATGTTTTTAATAATCTTCCGTTTCTTTGATGGAGTCGGAAGCGGGGGTCGTGAAAAAAAGTCACTATCTTGATGCGGTAGAGAGGTAGTTTCCTCTGAGTCAGCAGAGACTATCAACTAAAGAGAAAAATGACAATTAACAAAGTTTGAAATAGTATTGATGGAAGAATAAAGGTCAAGACAAATACCTTTCTAACAGTTTTATTTTTCTTGGTGGTGGTGGTGTTCGACGTACTGGGACGCTTTCGACCTGATTTAGAAGCAGAGACTTCGACTTGAGTGGTAGGATCAGGCCCTGAAAGGTCTAAATTTGAAATTAGAACATTGCTATTAACAATAAGGAAACGAAAGCAAACAAAAATACTTACTTATCGTAAGTTGATCCTCCAACTTGTCGAATGCAGTATTCAGTTTCTTGACAAAAGAATCTCCGTCAAAAAGCTAGTAATATTCAGACCACCACTCACTAAATTCTTTAGTGGTGAAATAGGAGTTTTGGAAGGTAAATGTTGGGTGTTCCAAAGATTGTCTGTTGTGAAACTTTAAACAGTCAAGATGTTGACGAGCTACGAACGGTCGACCAGAATAACAAATGTCATTGGCATGGGAATATAGGCTTTTGGGCAACATTTGACTTAAACCAAATTATCGAGAGACCAAATTTGGTTGATAACTTACAAACCCATAGCACTTGCTTGTCGACTCAATGCGATGAGAGAGAAGTGTTGGGGTCAGAAAAGCAGCCCAAATAGCATTTAGTTGAGCTCGAAGGGTTGGAGTGTTCCTAGGGAAAACAGCTTTAAACCAAGATGGCCCAAAACATCTGTTGGAGAAAGGGGCCATTGAAGCAATGAATGTTCTGCATTCCGAAAAAACCTTCACATACTTAATAAGGTTGGTCCTGTTGGATTCATCTTGAGGGGTTTGGAAAGCGAGTTTGACACCTTCGACCCTCCTATCATACATGACCTCCAGAACAGAGCGAGAGACAGTATAGCCAACATTTGACTCGAAGGTGGCATTCAACCAATGTTGTAAGAGCCAATAAGGTCCCGACAGAGATAGCTGTTTTGGGGTTTCATGAAGGCGTTTGATCCTTAAAGATGCTAAACCCAAATTATGATAGAGAGAAGCAAGGAGAAGCTTACCTAAAGTGACCTTTCGACCTTCATGAATTTGGATAGCCAAAGGTATGTAAGATTTAGCAATCTGAACTGATCCTGGACAAAACAGATAGTATGAGAGCCAGTAGGTGAGGAAAGCAACATGCTCTTCGTCAGAGACTTCTTCTGTCGACTTGTCATAATGATCTTGCATATATTTGGTTATGGTAGCGCTGGTGAAGTTGAAATTAATTTCTGTTGGAAGAGTTGGGTCGAAGAGCTCACCCAAAGGCGAAAGCCCTGTGATGTCATCCACGTCGAAGAGAGTGGGAGTCATCATTCCACAAGGAAGGTGGAAAGTGTTGGTCGAACCTTCCCAGAAAAATATTGAGGCAAGTAGCATTGGAGGACAAACCCTATGACCAGTTCTGGATAACTGTATGACGTCGAAGATACCCAATTCTTCCCATCTTTGTTGCTTCTTTGCCTGAACTTTGTTAAGCCAAGCCAAGTGTTCCTTGTTGCCAGGAGCTGGAGTCGAACGAAATACCCTAAGCGAAGGGTCCATAAACTTCAAGTCGAGGATACGTGGTTTGTCGAAAGCTACAGGCATGGTGGTTTGGAAACAAGGAAAGAAACCAGTGGTTTGCTCTGGGTGGTAACGATGGTCTTGTAATGGCCCTGAGAAAGCCATTAATTTATCAGTATTCTGAAAAGGGATTAACATCTGGTTTTGCCAGATGATGGCTTTGGCTTCAGTAATGTTGGGTTGAGGAATGAAATCTAATCCTTGTTCTTCTTCTTCACGGGACATAATAAACCCTAAAGGGTTCGCACCCGTAGCGTATACAGTGGTATTGGTGGTTGTAGCTGCCATTGTTGTGTATGAAAGGAAAAGAAGAAAATGGGTAAAAGTTAGAGGAAAAGAGATGGTTCTTTCTGAAACGTTGAGAAGAGTTGAAAACGAGGAGAAAGAAAGAAAAAGGAGAAAGAAGCTGTACATATATATAAGCTGGTGGTGACGTCATCAAAAATCGTGCAAAAAGAAGTTGTGAAATCAAAGGTCATGTCAAAGAAACACTTTGAAGACTGGTTTCAGAGAGTGGGAGCAGTTATAGCCCATTACCTAGTGTTTAGGTAATAATTAGTGCCTGGGAAAATGAAATGTAATCATGGTGTAATGGGAAGTAAGGAAGTCGAAACCTGAGAAAGAACTGAAATGCCATCTTTCCTCTTTCCTAAAGTCAGTCGAAAGAAGTCGCTTGGGGGGAAATTTGTTACCCTAGAACTTCGACTTACCAATAAATGGGCAACTAGGGCTCAAAATTGGTAATTGGGCCTCAATTTGGTAAAAAGGACCTAAATTGGTAATTGGGGCTCAATTAAATAATTACATTGCCATTTGGGTCGAAGTGGTTCGACTAAGCAATGCTTAGTAGTCGAAGCTGTTCGACTAGAAAGATTATCAGAGGCTTCAGCGTTCGACCAAAAGTATGCGAAGACTTAAGAATTTTGCTGCAGAAACTGAAGTGGAAGTCGAGAGGTATTAGAAGTTAAAAGGAGACGGTTTTCAGCAGTTACAACAGACGCGTGGAGGTCTCACAGTTGAAGATCTTGCATGTCGAAGACACGTGTTGACTGATCATCACTCAACCGTTATTAGTAGTTATTTTATCTTTACTATTTAAGCAAGTTCCATAGGAACAGTAGAGGGGTCCGCATTTTCTACATAAACCCAAGTAAACTCAAATCTCTATGCAAATATGAGTAAAGAGTGCAACTTTGGAATGTACGTATGCGTACCAGTTTAATTAATGCAATCGTTTTACGTTATATTTCATCTTTCAGTGCATATTTACTGCTCTTTTATTGCTTTTATTTACTTTAAAGCCTTTAATTTCAGTGTTTACTTTTTCTTTAAAATCACTGTTGCATTCAGTACAAACCAGATACACATAATATAACAAAATAAAGCAATTAGTCCTGGAGTATTCTAGTTGATTCCGCAAAAGTAACCTTTAAAAAGGAAACTAGCGCTTGTTTACCATTTTTCTGGGTAAACAACAAGCAAATTAACTGAGAACTACCCTGCCCCAGGTTATGATCAAGGGTTTTAATTAGTACAAGAAAGAAACTTCTACTCCTTAGGCTCAAAGGGGTTGACGAGGGATTAACATCCTTATATCTCCATTGTTTAGGAATTGAAACAATTCCTGTACATCGTCAGCATAGTCCGTTCAAAAGCATACTGTATGAGGTTGCGGTATCGCTTTCGTCATCCTCCCTCAAAAGGTGTACAGCTTTACTAGGAGTTGAGTATCATAAAACATATGCAAAGTAAAGATGCAATTTAGATGAGTGATAGTGAAATAATTTTTTCAAGACAAACATATGCAATGCACTGATGATGATTATTAAGACAGATAATGTCTATCATGAGTCAAATGTTTAAACAATCAGAAAAGAAACTTGCAAATGAAAGTAGATCTAATGATCCAAAAGTTCATCTGTCTAGACGTTAGTCAGTCCTGTCATGACTAGGCATAGGAGCGGTGATCACCATAGGAGTTTTCAGGAGGGGTGAATTTGATTTCCCCGTCATCGATCAGATCTTGAATCTTATTCTTCAATGTTCGGCAATTGTTTGTGTAATGTCCAGGACTATTGGAATGGTACGCGCACTTCGCATTGAGTTTATAGCCAGGAGTGGAGGTGTTAGGATTCTTAGGAGGGTCCCTCAGAGTAATCAATCTGATCTTCAACGGATGTTATAATGCTTGAGCCGACGACATATTGATTTTGGTGAATTGACACTTAGGTACGTCTGGCTTGCGTCATCGTTGTGGAACTGGTTGGAACTTCCAGAATGTTCATCTGATTGGAACTTTCAGAATGTTCAGGGTTCGAGCTTCCGGAATGTATATCTGATTGGAATGTTTCAGAAGTCTGGGGGTCAAGCTTCCAGAATGTTCATCTGATTGGAACTTTCAGAATGTCCGGGGTTCGAGCTTCCGGAATGTATATCTGATTGGAATGTTTCAGAAGTCTGGGGGTCAGGCTTCCAGAATGTTCATCTGATTAGGATTGACTTTTTGGTGGTATTTGTCTGACTAGTTGGTCGACCTGAAAGGAAAAGTTAGTTTTATGCGATGTTTATGAATGTAGATGCAATGTTCAAGGATCGTTAGGAAGTTTAGTTTGCGACATTAGGAAATGATTGGTCACCGCTTTGTCTGAAGAATCTTGGTCTTTGTCTTTGGATGTCCGTCTTTGAGAATCAAGCTCACCATATCGAGTGGGTCATCGCCTCTGATTCAAGATATCTCTGAATTTGAAGGTACTTGGCTAGAGGAAAATAAATCCTCTTGCCCCTTGATAGGTACTGAGCCTTTGAATTGGAAGGCATAAGGCCAAAGGAAAATACATCCTTTTGCCCCTTGATAGGTGCGGTGTCTTTGATTTGGAAGACAAATGGCCAGAGGAAAGTAAATCCTCCTGCCCTTAGATAGGAATTCCGTCCTTGATAAGAGCACGTGAAATTGTGCGCCCTAAACTCCTAAGATCCTTGAAAGGGTTAGTTATGATGTTATGATGTCATGCAGATACAATGCATTAAATAAAGCATAAGGTCAAATTGTCCTACAGGCAAAATCCTACAAGAAAGTTAAAGCAAGGTAATGAGGACGAAATGTCCTACAAGCAAATCCTACAAGGAAATAAAAGGTTAGAGCATAAGGTAATAAGGACGAATTGTCCTACAAGAAAATCCTGCAAGGAAATAAAAGGTTAAAGCATAAGGTAGTGAGGACGAAATGTCCTACAAGCAAATCCTGCAAGGAAATAGAAAGGTTAGATAATAATCAAGTCACACAAGAGTCCTTAAGTTTAAAGGTTTGCATGAAGTATGACCAGGTAACTACCCTTCCCTAAAGGTACTTCTAAGGATAAGGATGTTATCAGCAACGGGTTCTACCAAGTTACTCAGAATTGTCAGCCCCTCCAAAGAACCCTCGAACATGGTACATGCATACCACGCAATGATACTTTGAGAGAGAACCTATCTGAGTTGTAGTATCGGGTAGCGACTATGCCCTTAACATGCATCAAGAGTAGTCCCCCCACTACGTTCCTAAAGGTTAAGATGGGTTAAAGGTGACTAAAGGTCCTTGAGCTCTGACGCACCCAAAGATACATGCGTAAACCTCTCTCATGCAAAAGAGGTACACAATAACCAGTGGAGGCCTAACTCAAGCGCGAACTTCATTTTGACCAATCCCAAGCATGCACAAGGGAGGTTTCCATGACTATGCCGCTCCTATCTTAAGGTGCACTCGAATCCGGGTGTAGGATTCATCTTCCATTCAATACCCAAAACAACCTTGAAAAATAAAGCAAGCAAACAAACAATTATGTGATCCTAAACTTTAAGGTAACCCCTCTTTTAATTCGAAAGCGTCCCCAGCAGAATCGCCAGTTCTGTAATACGGTGAACTGACTTTATTTGAAATGTGCAGATAGCAAGAGTCGCCACCGACTTTTATTTTATCCAAATATCGGAAAGGCAAAAAGAACAGGAAAGACCTTTGAAATATTTTGAGTTCGGGGGGTAGGTTATACAAAGGGAAGGTGTAAGGAACCCTTTGCATCCATGGTTATCCACGGGCTCTTAATTGCTTAGTTCACTTGTTTGAATTGTTTGAAAAGATTTTGAAAAAGAACTTTAGCTTGTAAATACGCAAAGTCTTTTTGAAAATATTCTTTGAAAAGAAGTAGGAAAAGATTTTGAATTTTGAATTTGAATAGAGCAAGCAATCACGAGCACTTACCCTAAGTTTGAAAAAACGTTCTTTTAGCTTTTCGGATGAAAGGATCTATCCATACCATAAGAGGGAAGGAAATCTTTCAATTGGATGTGCGGGTTATCGAAGGGTCGTCGTGGATAATCATTCGCCACAAGACTATCCCTACCATGAAGAGGGCAGGTAGTCTGAGGGAAGGATATAATAGTCATTTAAGCAACAGTAAGGATACCTTAGCAATCGAAGGGACTATCACCATTTAATCGAGGGACGAGATCATATTTATCGTAGGCAACTCGAAGGGACTATGATCTTTTATCGGAGGGACTATGATGATTTGAATTTGTAGGCAGCATATGCTAAGGTATCCCTACATCCGAGGGACTTGACTATTTGATCGAAATTGAAGACAACAGGCAACAAGAGAGGTACCCTAAAGGTGAGTGTGTGCAGCAAGCATGTGGGTTCAGTTTGAATATTTATCTTGTATTGTTATGAACTACGTTTAATTATTAGTTGTCACTCCCTATTTTACTAACCACGCAAGTAATATCATACAAAAAATAAATTGCGGAAAGTAAATGTTCTACGCTATTACATTTTATGGGATGGGGGATACAAGATAAAACCTACCCTACAGGTTTCTTTCCCTTAGTTATCTATAGTTTTTAAGGTTAGAGGAAAAAACCTAAAAACACTAATTTAAATTATACCTAAAAATTAATAAAAAATTAGTTAGCCTAAAAATTAACCTAAATCAAATATTATCTAACTATCCTAATCTAAATTCAAATTAAATCTAAAGATAAACCTAATTATATTATTCTAACTAACCTAAGTTAATAAATTTGTTTTTATTATAAATGGTTTTTATTTTATTTATAAAATAGATATGTAATTAGTTTTCCTAAAAAAAGAAAAAAAACAAACAAAGGAATAAAGCAAAATAAATAATAAAAAAAATAGAAATAGAAGAAACCTGGGCGCTGGGGATTGAGTGTGACGCTCCCTTGAGGCTACACCATGGGACTGCCCGCTGTAACCTTCGAATTTGGCTCTGATGAGATCCAAGGGCAAGGAGACGAGGGCGCATCATGAGTCCTGGTTGACCGTGCGTACAGAATCCGTGGTTGAATAATTGACAAAATAAGTGGCGTCGGAGAGGTTCGAACCCCTGCCACTATGTTTGAGTTATTCACGTTACCAGCTGGGCTGAAGATTTTTATTGTAATAGATGCAATCGGAATAAAATAAATATAAAGAAAAGAGTCAATTGAAAGAAGTCAAACAAGCCAACGCGGATCCCACTAATGCGACGACGAGCCAATTGTGGGAGGAGAGAGAGAATGGAACAATTGACCATCAAATTAGACAGCACCACGGATGGTCAGCCCTTCAACGAACACTGTTCATTATCTTCTTCACTCGTACCTGCGACTTTTCTTGCGGAAATTGCCACGAAGTTTCCTGCGGATTTTGCTTGGAGTTCGTCTTCTTTGAACCTACGAATCTGAAACACATACAAGCAACGTTCCAGACAATCACCAACGCGCCCAGATCTATTACTCACCTCTTTACGGCCACAAAGGTGTAGTTTTCTTGGCTTGAATCGCCCTATAAGCATGAATACGAAAATACATAAGCTTGTGCCCTAACCATGGTGCCTTACGTTATAGGCTCCCAAACTCTCACGTGATGCGTTCATCCTACTCTAAACAAACTCAGTAACACATTAGCACCGTTAGTTCTTATTAAAACGAGGGATAAACGCGAAAACGAAAGTTATTCATACATGAATATAAAAACAACGTGAGGTACGCGTTCCATGTTGTTTCAACCATGTCTCACGACCTCTACCTCCTTTTTGACGCCTTGGGAGATGATTAGGATGGTCCCTCTGACTTGATAACGGCTGCAACCATCAATATCATGTGCCCTAATTTTTGAACTTTATGGAGGCTTTGAAACCCTTGTTTTCATGGCTGCAAGACGTGTCCCCATGCATTCTGAACGATTGAGTATATATATTGGAACTTTAGGTGAAACATTGGGCTTGGACCTTATCTTCTCAGGTGACTTGGAATTTTGAAGAAAATATTATGTAATTCCTTCTAAATTTGGTCAACACCCCTCCCTAAGTGTGATGGAACGAATTTGGATCTTATTGTATGAGTATTTGGGCCATTAGATGATTAAAATTGGATCCATACAATTTATCTTTATTATTTCTATAATTTTACTTAAGTTATTTAGCTTTATAATAAATAAAAATCCAAATAAATTAACTAAAGGTCATAAAAATATGAAGACAAAATTATAGGTCCCTTTTTATGTCACAAACATGTTTAGGATCCAAAACCCAGGCCCATTGAATCAAAAACACAAAAATAAGCAATTAGGGTTTCACACTTTTCTTGAGAATCGATCAACTTGTACGAGCCATAACTCATTCAATTTTTATCGTATGGAGATGATCTAGGACTTTTTGGAAAACCCAAGATGTCTTCTACAAGCCACTTTGGAACATATTTTCCATATGGAGGTTTTATCTTGAAGATATGGCTCCTGACAAAAAAACTGCTTTTTGCGAGCTCCTAGACGGACCTGTAATGTATTGGCTCTTATCTCTCAAATGGTGCATTTTTGGACTTGGCATGTGAGAGACAAAGTTGTAAAGAATTCAATTTCCTTCAAAATGAGCTTTGGATGGGAAATTTCTGATGTTCCATGTGAATGTTATGGCCGGTCAAAGTTCAGTTGACTTTCTTCTAGAAAACCCTAATTTAGAAACTTTTTGTTTTGTTGATTTTTGATCTTTCCTTGATGAACTATGATTAATTCTTGATCAAATGGTGAATGATACTTCAATATGAGGATCTTGACAAAAAATCAGGAGTTTTGACTTTATTTTGACCACAGTTTGACTTTTAGGTCAGTTAGTCGATTATTGATCGTTTGGGTCATTGAGTGAGCAATCTTTTGAATCAGGACTTGAAACTTGTCATAGGGATGATGTGAGACATATTGAGCCATATGAGATGCCTTGGGGACATTGATTCACTGATTTTCCTTTGGGTAAACCAAACCCTAGTTTTTGAGCTTTGCATAGGAGAGTGTGTCTTGGAGCTTTGTGTATTGATTTGACTTTGTATAAGAGAAATAGTGTGGGCAAATTTTGGGGTATGACACCCCCGAACACTCATAAGCGATGAAGGTACTCATTTCTTGAATAAGTTGATGGAGAATCTGCTGAAGAAGTATAATGTGAAGCACAAGATTGCAACAGCTTACCACCCTCAGACTAGTGGTCAGGTAGAGGTATCGAACAGGCAAATCAAGCAGATTCTCGAAAAGACTGTGAGCGCCTCAAGAAAAGATTGGGCTATGAAGCTTGACGATGCATTATGGGCATACAGTGCTGCATTCAAAACACCCATAGGCATGTCACCCTATCAGTTGGTTTATGGTAAAGCTTGCCATTTGCCACTTGAGCTTGAACACAAGGCATTTTGGGCTTCTAAATTCCTCAACTACGATATGGTAAAAGCAGGTGAGTCCCGTATCCTTCAACTACATGAGTTAGAGGAATTTCGAGATCAAGCTTATGAAAATGCAAAGATGTACAAAGAACAAACAAAGAAGTGGCATGATCAAAGAATCATCAAGAAGGACTTTTGGGAAGGACAACTAGTGTTGTTGTTTAACTCGAGGCTAAAGCTGTTTCCTGGAAAATTGAAGTCAAGATGGTCAGGGCCGTTTGTTGTACACAAAGTATTCCCACATGGTGCGATTGAAATTAAAAACCAAGCCAATGGGGACATATTCAAAGTAAATGGACAGAGGTTGAAGCCCTACTATGTTGGGCAGGAAGCTGGATCAATTGATCATGTGCGTCTCACTTAATGAGGTGGACGTCCGTCGAGCCATGCGACGTTAAACGAAGCGCTTAGTGGGAGGCAACCCACTATTTTTGTTATTAACAATTTTCTTTGTTTATTGTTTTTGTTTTGTAGGTTGTTTTTGAAACACAACTATCAAGGAGTGAAAAGAGCAGAAAACCCAAAACAGAAAAAAAAATTTGAGCACAGTGCCTGACACGATCTGGCCGTGTTGGCTGACATGCCCGTGTCACACTGATTAAAAATTTTTGAAGGAAAAATTGGTTTTCCAGACCCGGACACGGTCTAACCGTGTGAGCTGACACGGCCGTGTCACTCTGGGTTTATTTTTTCAGAAACAAAATTGGATTTCCAGACTCGGACACGGTCTGACCGTGTCACCTGACACGGCCGTGTCAGCGAGTCAGATTTTGAATTTTTTTTGTTTTGATTGTGGGTCCAGCACGCCCCACACACCTAAACCCTATTTTTCCCTTCTCTTACTTCACTTTCTCTCTTTCTTCCTCTTTCTTCCTTCTCCTTCTCCCACAAAAACTTACCTCCTCCATTAAACCTCTAACATAAACCTTCATCCACCACTTCAAAAATTCATTTTTCCCCACACCCACTTCACAAAAAGTGTTCTATTCGTCACCCTCCATCTACCTACGGTGACCGTTTTCGCTAACTCGCAATTTTAATTTTTGTGAAATTTTCAGGTACCCAAAATGCCCCCGAAGAATGTTTCTAGACGAAGGCCAACCGAGGATGGACCTTCAAGACCTCCAACTCGACCACGGAGGAATGTTGAACCGGTGGCTGAGCCGGGTAACGAGAATACTCATGGGTTCACCTTCACTCACCCCGCCCATGAAGTCCGGTATGCAAAACTTAAGGATCGACGGTTAATTCCGAACAAGTATATGTGTCCCTCTACTTTAGCTGAATTGGGTTTGTTTGAGGATGTTCATAGACTGTTGAATAAAATAGGGTTGTTAGATTTTATGTTGCGTACAACACCTACTTATGAACGGATAACATTAGAGTTCTTGAGTACAGTGGAGTACGAGGTCCATACGGACTGGGAAAGAAGACTCCCTATGTGTACCGGTGCCATCACTTTTCAGTTGTTTCAGACTCAGCACCGGTTAACTCTAGAGGAATTAGGTGCTATCCTTGGTATACCCGTTGATTGACCGGGAAAATTGCCTAGTGATTTTGTACCCGGAAGGTTTTGGGCTAAGATCACAGGAACTGAATATATCCCTAAAGACGCGAAAGCTTCCCGGATTCATAATCCATGTTTTCGTTATGTGCAAAAATGCTTAGCCTATTCTATGTTTGGCAGGGGTGACAGTCAGGGCGTTATCTCGCAAACTGAGCTTTTTCTTATGTCATCTATGATCTCGGACACTCCGGTTAATGTGGCGGCTTTTGTGGCTTGCCATTTAAGCAAAGTGGGAAAAGCGGTTTCTGGTGACATTTGTGTTGGGGGTATCATCACTCAAATAGCTAGATTCCTTGGCTATGACCCGATGGAGCATCATCATGAGCCCGTCGCAGGTATGACTAAATTAGATATGCTTGTTTTGATTAACCAACTTGTGATACAGATGAATGGAACTACTTACGAGTACAAAGTTGGGAAAATGGTGGTTATGACTCTTCCAAACCCTGACCAAACGTCCACCCTCAGTGAGGAGAATTGGCGCTATCGGGAAATTTTTAGGAGCAATTATCAGTTTCAGCGGAATGAAGAGAGTGAACACCTACAAGGAGATACAGGTCAATCATCACAAGGTGGTAACCAATCTTCATCTTTCACAAGTGAAGAATGGAATTGGATTCACGGTGAATTCGCCGATCTCAGAGGTGAGCAAGCGCGCCAAGGTCTGGAGTTACACCGTCAAGGGGCTGAACAAACCCGTCAAGGCGTGATGATGACGGAGATGCATAGCATGATGCAACAATTGATGTTGCATTTTCCTCCTCCTCCTCAGTAGGATGTTCTGTAAGTCCTTTTCGGCAAGTACGAAAACATTGGGGACAATGTTTAGTGCAAGTGGGGGAGGGATTTTATCAGTATTGTTTTCTTGTTTTAGTATTTCATTTTAATTTGTTTTTGTCTGAAGTTTTCTTTTTTTTAGTTGTATCAAAAGTGTAACAGGATGAAGATTGGTGTCGAAGGCATGAGTTGATGAGTGGTGAATGGAGGGACGACACAACCAAAAGCTAATGTCTCAAGGCACTTTGGAAGTAGATGTAGCCGAAAATGTCGGACGCAACATGGTGAACGGAATTGAGCAGTTGAGTGACGAAATCAAGCCGGAAAGAGAAGTCACACGGCATGGAGGGTGTGCGGAACCTGCAAACTTAACCTTCCTTGTGAGGATTATAAAAGGCCAAACACTTACAGAGATCACCATAAGAGTAAAATCAGGTATGTCTTTATCTCCCTAATTTTGCGTCTGTCCTACCAACATAATACAGTTGCGAAGTCACACAAGAGGCAGTTGTTTGTTTTCTTTTCTTTTCCCCTATCCTTGTTTTCCGCCATTGTTGTTTTGTTTATTGTTGTCATATCCCTCGTTTACCCCGTTGAGCCATTCCCCCTTGTTTTGTCGGGTAGCACTTATCGTTTTTTTTTCTATCTCAAAACCGTGTGAAAATTGTAAGTTTGGGGTGGTTTATATATAAGTATGAAGGTTAAGGGGCAAGTGTGCAGAAAAATAAACAAAAGAGAAAAGAGAAGTGGGTGAACCACACACAAAAAGAAAAAAAAAAGAGAAAAAGAAAAAGAAGAAACCCCCCACACATGCATAAAAAAAAATGAGTACCCCAACACTCGAAATTTCGGTGAAAATAGAGAGTCTAAGAAGAAACCCCCCACACATGCATAAAAAAAATGAGAAAAGAAACATAAGTGCAGAAAAACCCATTGAGTACCCTTTCCCTGTTTATCCAACCTCCACCTCAGTCCCATTACAAACCAAAAAGCCCTCAAATTGTGTGAATTCCTTTTGGTGTAGTGGAAGTAGGATGTTCGCAAAGTCAAGGGTTGATATCGCATATTATGATCTGAGCGAAAAACACTTTAACCAAGAGAGAATTTGTGAGAAGTGTGACAAGTTTGTAGGTGAAACACATCTTGATATGAAGTGTGATGGGCAACAAGGCGCGATGAGTCCCAAAAGCTGACTCAAGGAAGAGATTCAAGTTGCGAATGATATCGGCTATGTTGTGGTACAAAAGGAAATTCAAGGTGACCTTTGTTTGTTCGCTTGCATCACTTGAGGACAAGCAATGAGATCATTTTGGGGTTGTGATCGGTCACCATTTTACACTCAATTTCATCATGAATTCGACACATGATCGTCATGTTTGGTAACACTTTGTGTTTGTTTTCCAATGTTTTTTTTAATTTATCTAGTTATAAGTTTATTTGTTTGAAATTTGTTTTTGTTCTGCTCTCATTGTCAATTAGGTGCTTTTGATCTCGTTTGGTAATGGTTTCATGTTAGCTTCGGATTGATGGAAGATCGCATGTCCAAGAGGTGTGCAAAAAGGAAGCAAGAAGCAAAAAGGAGCAAGGAGGCAGAGGCGGACACGGTCTGACCGTGTCACCTGACACGGCCGTGTCAGGCCTCCTGAAGAGTGGTACCCCTAAGATCAGAAGCTGACACGGTCTGCCCGTGTCAAGTGACACGACCGTGTCAGCTGTGCGGACATAATTTTTGAATTTTTGGTTTTTCCAATTTTTAAAGTTCCAGGGGCAGTTTGGGTATTGCAGCAGAGATCTGAAAACCTAGAGGGATTAAAAGAGGATTGAAAGACAAGGAGAAATGACTTTTGATTGTACGAAAGAATTCCAGAAGAGGGCAAGATAGCTTTATCAAGGTTTTGGAAGACGAAGAGATTCAACGGTAGACACCAATGCCAGGGGGTGTCCCTGATTTTAATTGTAATGACTATGATCTACGTATTTCTTTAAACAAGTATTCATGTTTTGCAATTTAATTGTCTAATGTTTTTATGCTTTCTTTGTTGGACAAACAAAGATCGATCTGCGGTTAACAATCCGTAGGACTATGATTGTTAAGGTTTTTAGACAATTGAATATGAGATATCACCTAGGACTAGGGATACCGTAAGGTTATTTAAATATTCTTGATTATTTATATCTTTGGTTCACAAACCTTTGTTTCTAAGGACTTAGGCAATAGGATTGCAAACCAAAAGGTTTTCACTAAGGACTTAGGAAAACACCCTTAAGAACAAATAGTTGCATCTCATGAACTTGTTGAAGAGATCTTTTTACAGAGTCATTATAAGGCAAATCATACACCTACCTTGGCATTACTCTAAATTTATACACAAAAGTCCATTTTAATTTTAGCTTATTTATTTTAAGTTACTTATTTCATTATAATAAAAGAAACACTCCTATGCTATTTTGTTTAATTGACTAGTTACAAAAACTTGTATTTCCCACGCAATCCTCGTGATCGATACTTGGGGTAAAACCCATTATTACTACATCGGTGAAGATAGTACACTTGCTATTTTTCCGATCAGTAATGAAGTGCGAATGATTTGAAAATTGTCATTAACGTTTCTTTCTTGGTTTCAGCGTATTCATCAACTGCTTCTTGCAGCAGCGAGAGGTCGATGAGTTCGAGTAATTTTTCCGCGTGTTGTTGAAGTTCCAAGTTATGGATGAGAGATTTGTCTTGGGCTTCTTCAATGCGCCTTCTCTTGAAAACTCTTTCTTCCAAGTAGTTGCGCGGTGGCGGGTTTATATCGGGCTCGATGGGATCGCGTAGGACAGATTTTGGCGGAGGTTGCAATGGATGCTTGTGAGTTGAGGCGGAGCTAGATGTTGACGCCATTGTTGAGAACAAGTTGAAAATTCTTCGATGGAGGATTTTGGAGGGAAAAGTAGTTGACCCAGGTCAGCGGGACCCCAGCCAGGGGCTCTGCCCCTTGGACCCCGATTGCAAATACACATTCCAAATACTAAAAAATCGGGGTGTCACAATGATTGAACCCATCAATCCATTTGAATATCTGAAGATATAGTACACATATGTTTCTTACAATACTCTACTATTCATACTTGACACCTTACAAGCCATGTGTCCTTATCCATTAATAAGCATATAGGAAGCCAAGTCCAAGCTTCCTGAAGCGGCAAAACTTCATGCTCACATTGGTGATCCTTTTAATCTTGCACCTGTATTTGCAATTTTTCAAAAGAACCATTAAGAGGATATACTTCAACCTAGCCATCACTTGCAGGTCTGAGCACATACCTTGGGAAGATAAACACAATTGCTCCAATCTTTAACTATGATCTTTCCACATTGAATTCTGCTTCTAACGTTGTATTAGAAGGGAATTGGGTATACCATAGCTAATATTTTTAAATGGACTTTAATCCCATCCCAATTACCGACTTCTTCACTAAGTCTCTAGCTAACCCCTTCGTCAAGTCGTCAGCTAAGTTTTGTTGCGACCGAACATACTCAATAGATATCACCCCATTCATGATTAATTCCCTAATCATACTATGTCTAATACCCAAATGTCTAGACTTTCCATTGTATATTTGACTATATGCTTTAGCCAGTGTGGCACTACTATCACAACGAATATAAATTGGTGATATCGGTTTAGGCCATATCGGAATTGTTAGAACAAGATTTGTTCTTATCAATTATCTTAGTTTTGATGATAACAATAATATGAATTTTGCTTTAAGATAATATGGTACTCTAATCCAATGCAATTTCCCTTTCAGGAAATATATATAGAGTACGCATAATTCAGCGCTCAGAAGATGTGTCTCAAATGGTTCAGCATGCAACATCAGAACATGGTCTGGCAAGACATCAGAAGATGGTCGAAGCAGAATCAGAACATGGGTCTATGGAAGCATCAGAAGAACATGAGATCAGAAGCACTGAAGATCAGAAGATGGTATCACGCTCAGAAGCACTTCAAGATCAGAAGATCAGAAGATGCTGTGCACCAAGCTGTTTGACTCTGATGATATTCAAACGTCGTATTCACAAACATCAGATCAGAAGGAAGTACACGTGGCAGACTACGCTGACTGACAAAAGGAACGTTAAAGCTACTAAAGGCTACGTCAGTAGACACAGCGTGAACAAGGCTCGAGGTAGTTGACAAAAGCGTATAACATTAAATGCAAAGCTGTACGGAACACGCAAAGCATTAAATGCATTCAACGGTCATCTTCTCAACGCCTATAAATATGAAGTTCTGATGAGAAGCAAGGTTAACGATTTCGCACCAATACAATTCAAATTAACTTGCTGAAACTCTGTTCAAATCTAAACTCAGAATCTTCATCTTCATCAAAGCTCACTACATTGCTGTTGTAATATCTTAGTGAGATTAAGCTTAAATTGTAAGAGAAATATCACAGTTGTGATTATCGCTTTTAAGAAGCATTTGTAAACTCTTGAATAGATTACATTAAGTTGTAAGGAACTAGAGTGATCAGTTGATCAGTATACTCTAGGAAGTCTTGGCAGTTGGCTGAGCAGGAAGTCTTGGCAGTTGGCTGAGCAGGAAGTCTTGGCAGTTGGCTGAGCAGGAAGTCTTGGCAGTTGGCTGAGCAGAAAAGTCTTAGGAGTGAACTAAGCCTAGAGTGATCGTGTTGATCAGTAGACTCTAGAAAAAGTCTTAGGAGTGAACTAAGCAGTTGTTCCTGGAGTGATCAGGTTGTGATCAGAAGACTCTGGAAGACTTAGTTGCGGCTAAGTGGAAAACCATTGTAATCCGTGCGATTAGTGGATTAAATCCTCAGTTGAGGTAAATCATCTCTGCGGGGGTGGACTGGAGTAGCTTCGTTAACAGCGAACCAGGATAAAAATAATTGTGCATTTTATTTTTATCGCTCAAGATTTAAAGTCACACTTATTCAATCCCCCCCTTTCTAAGTGTTTTTCTATCCTTCAATTGGTATCAGAGCCTGGTTCTAAGGTGCAAGCACTTAACCGTGTTTAGAAAAGATTCAGGAAGAGAAAAACGCTTCATTTAAAAGATGGTTGATGAAAGTGAAAGGACTATACCTACACCTGCATCTACATCTGGCTCTGCTGAGCAATACAACGGTAACAATGGTTATACTAGACCGCCGGTATTTGATGGTGAAAACTTTGAATACTGGAAAGATAAACTGGAAAGTTACTTTCTGGGTCTAGATGGTGATCTATGGGATCTTCTGATGGATGGTTACAAACATCCTGTAAATGCCAGAGGCGTAAAGCTGTCAAGACAAGAAATGAATGATGATCAAAAGAAGCTTTTCAGGAATCATCATAAATGTAGAACTGTTTTGCTGAATGCTATCTCTCATGCTGAGTATGAGAAGATATCTAACAGGGAAACGGCCTATGACATATATGAGTCCTTGAAAATGACTCATGAAGGAAATGCTCAAGTCAAGGAGACAAAAGCTCTTGCCTTAATCCAGAAGTATGAAGCCTTCAAGATGGAGGATGATGAAGACATTGAAAAGATGTTTTCGAGATTTCAAACTCTGACTGCTGGATTGAGAGTTCTTGACAAAGGATACACCAAGGCTGATCATGTAAAGAAGATCATCAGAAGCTTACCCAGAAGATGGGGTCCGATGGTGACTGCATTCAAGATTGCGAAGAATCTGAATG
Organism: Vicia villosa; assembly: GCF_029867415.1. Taxonomy (NCBI): domain Eukaryota; kingdom Viridiplantae; phylum Streptophyta; class Magnoliopsida; order Fabales; family Fabaceae; genus Vicia; species Vicia villosa. The sequence continues at coordinate 66,588 of NW_026705674.1, read as the reverse complement.
AAGTTTCTCTGGAAGAGCTTATCAGTGCCTTGAGAAGCCATGAGATTGAGCTGGACGCAAATGAGCCTCAAAAGAAAGGTAAGTCTATTGCATTAAAATCAAATATCAAGAAATGCACTAACGCTTTTCAGGCCAGAGAAGAAGATCCTGAAGAATCAGAATCTGAAGAAGAAGATGAACTGTCCATGATTTCCAGAAGGCTAAATCAACTCTGGAAGACCAAGCAAAGGAAGTTCAGAGGCTTCAGAAGTTCAAGGAAATTTGAACGTGGAGAATCTTCTGATGAAAGAAGATTTGACAAGAAGAAGGTCATGTGCTATGAATGCAATGAGCCTGGACACTACAAGAATGAATGTCCAAATCTTCAAAAGGAAAGTCCCAAGAAAAAGTTTCATAAGAAGAAAGGTCTTATGGCAACCTGGGATGAGTCAGAAGATGATTCAGAAGATGAGCAGGCCAACTGTGCGCTGATGGCAACAGAAGATGACGGATCAGAATCTACATCAGAATCAGATTCTGAAGAGGTATTTTCTGAACTTACTAGAGATGAGTTAGTTTCCGGTCTAACTGAACTTCTGGAACTCAAGTCTCAGATTAGTCTCAAATACAAAAAGCTGAAAAAGCAATTTGAATTTGAAACAAAGAAGCTTGAGTTGGAGAATTCTGAATTAAAAGAAAAACTTTTAAAATTATCCAATGATGTTGGATCTCCTTCTGATTCAGAAAAATCCACTACTAGTCTGAACCATATTCTGAAAGAATATGATTTAAGTTTCAGAAAGTTCTTATCTAGAAGTATTGGCAGAAGTCAGCTAGCTTCTATGATATATGCTGTGTCTGGAAACAAAAGAGTTGGCATTGGTTATGAGGGTAAAACCCCATACAAACTTGAACCTGTTGATTACATACAAGCCATTGTATGATCAGTTCAAGTATGGCCACTCTCATGATATTAGGCACACCTCACATGCACAAAGTTTTCACATAACACACACTAAGAAGCATGTGACACAACCTAGGAAATATCATGAAACTCACATTAAAAATTATCATGCTGTTCCTCCTATTGCTTACAATGTTAAACCCAAGTTCAATCAGAACTTGAGAAAATCTAACAAGAAAGGACCCAAAAAGATGTGGGTACCTAAGGATAAGATTATTCCTATTGCAGATATCCTTGGCTGCAAGAAGGACAAAGCACAACATGTCATGGTACCTGGACTCTGGATGCTCGCGACACATGACAGGAAGAAGGTCTATGTTCCAAGACCTGGTGCTTAAGTCTGGAGGAGAAGTCAAGTTCGGAGGAGATCAGAAGGGCAAGATAATTGGCTCTGGAACTATAAAGTCTGGTAACTCTCCTTCCATTTCTAATGTACTTCTTGTAGAAGGATTAACACATAACCTTTTATCTATCAGTCAATTAAGTGACAATGGTTATGATATAATCTTTAATCAAGAGTCTTGCAAGGCTGTAAATCAGAAGGATGGCTCAATCCTATTTACAGGCAAGAGGAAGAACAACATTTATAAGACAGATCTGCAAGATCTTATGAGTCAGAAGGTGACTTGTCTTATGTCTGTTTCTGAAGAGCAGTGGGTCTGGCACAGAAGATTAGGTCATGCTAGTTTGAGAAAGATCTCTCAGATTAACAAACTGAATCTTGTCAGAGGACTCCCTAATCTGAAATTCCAATCAGATGCTCTTTGTGAAGCATGTCAGAAGGGCAAGTTCTCCAAACCTGCATTCAAGTCTAAGAATGTTGTTTCTACCTCAAGGCCATTAGAACTCTTGCACATTGATCTGTTTGGCCCAGTCAAAACAGCATCTGTCAGAGGAAAGAAATATGGATTAGTCATCGTAGATGATTATAGCCGCTGGACATGGGTAAAATTCTTGAAACACAAGGATGAGACTCATTCAGTGTTCTTTGATTTCTGCATTCAGATTCAATCTGAAAAAGAGTGTAAAATCATAAAGGTCAGAAGTGATCATGGTGGTGAATTTGAGAACAAATCCTTTGAAGAATTCTTCAAAGAAAATGGTATTGCCCATGATTTCTCTTGTCCTAGAACTCCACAGCAAAATGGGGTTGTAGAACGAAAGAATAGGACTCTTCAAGAAATGGCCAGAACCATGATCAATGAAACCAATATGGCTAAGCATTTCTGGGCAGAAGCAATAAACACTGCATGTTATATTCAGAATAGAATCTCTATCAGACCTATTCTTAATAAGACTCCCTATGAATTGTGGAAGAATAAAAAGCCCAACATTTCATATTTCCATCCTTTTGGATGTGTGTGCTTTATTCTAAACACTAAAGATCATCTTGGTAAGTTTGATTCCAAAGCTCAAAAGTGTTTCCTTCTTGGATATTCTGAACGCTCAAAAGGCTACAGAGTATACAATACTGAAACATTGGTTGTAGAAGAATCAATCAATATCAGGTTTGATGATAAGCTTGGTTCTGAAAAACCAAAGCAAGTTGATAATTTTGCAGGTTGTGATATTGACATATCAGAAGCTGTTGAGCCAAGAAGCAACGCATCAGAAGCAGAGCTTCTCAGAAGCAAAGAATCTGAAGATCAAGTATCAGCTTCTCTGGAGGATCTAAGTATTTCTGAAGAATCATCTGTCAGAAGATCATCCAGACTCATCTCTGGTCATTCAGAAGATGTCATTCTTGGAAAGAAGGATGATCCAATCAGAACAAGAGCATTCCTTAGAAACAATGCAGACTGTCAATTAGGTCTTGTATCTTTGATCGAGCCAACTTCTGTTGATCATGCTCTAGAAGATCCAGACTGGATAATTGCTATGCAAGAAGAACTAAATCAGTTTACAAGGAATGATGTTTGGGATCTTGTTCCTAGACCAGATGGATTCAATATAATCGGTACAAAATGGGTCTTCAGAAACAAGCTCAGTGAGAAAGGCGAAGTGGTAAGGAACAAAGCCAGACTGGTGGCTCAGGGTTATAGTCAGCAAGAAGGGATTGACTACACAGAAACCTTTGCACCAGTGGCCAGGTTAGAATCTATTCGTCTATTAATTTCTTTTGCCACTCAACATAACATCACTCTCTATCAGATGGATGTTAAGAGTGCCTTCTTAAATGGTTATATAGATGAAGAAGTTTATGTCCATCAACCTCCTGGTTTTGAAGACTCTATGTCTCCTAATCATGTTTTTAAACTTAAGAAATCATTGTATGGATTGAAACAGGCTCCCAGAGCTTGGTACGAACGCTTAAGTTCTTTCCTTCTGGATAATGGTTTCACTAGAGGAAAAGTGGACACTACTCTCTTTTGTAAAACCTTTGAAAAGGATATTTTAATTTGTCAAATATATGTAGACGATATTATTTTTGGAACATCTAATGCTACACTTGGAAAGGAGTTTGCTAAGTCTATGCAGGCTGAGTTTGAAATGAGCATGATGGGAGAACTCAAGTATTTCCTTGGAATACAAATAAATCAAACATCAGAAGGAACGTATGTTCACCAAACCAAGTATGTGAAGGAACTTCTGAAGAAGTTTAATCTTCTAGACTGCAAAGAAGCCAAAACTCCTATGCATCCAACATGCATCCTAGGTAAGGATGAGGTAAGTAAGAAGGTAGATCAGAAGCTATACAGAGGTATGATTGGATCTCTTCTATATCTGACTGCTTCTAGACCTGACATTCTGTTCAGTGTTTGTTTGTGTGCTAGATTCCAATCAGATCCTAGAGAATCTCATCTAACTGCTGTTAAGAGGATTCTAAGGTATCTGAAAGGTACTACTAATGTTGGTTTAGTTTACAGAAAATCTAAAGAATACAACTTAGTAGGATTCTGCGATGCTGACTATGCTGGAGACAGAATTGAAAGAAAAGTACTTCAGGAAGTTGCCAATTTCTTGGAAGTCATTTGATCTCCTGGTACAACAAGAAGCAGGCAACTATTGCTCTATCAACAACAGAAGCAGAATATGTCGCTGCTGCTGGTTGTAGCACACAGATGCTCTGGATGAAGAGTCAGTTAGAAGATTATCAGATATTTGAGAGTAACATTCCTATATTCTGTGATAATACTTCTGCTATATGTTTATCTAAGAATCCTATTCTTCATTCAAAAGCTAAACATATTGAGATAAAACATCATTTCATAAGGGACTATGTTCAGAAGGGTGTTATTTCTTTAAACTTTGTTGATACAGACCATCAATGGGCTGATATCTTTACAAAACCCCTGGCTGAAGATAGGTTTAAGTTCATTCTGAAGAACATCAGTATGGATTTATGCCCAGAATGAGAAGATGAGAAGTTCTCATGTATGAGTATCTTCTGAAATGAATGTGGAACAATTTTCTTTTAGAAGTTCTGATTGAAATCTTTTAGAAATTATGATTCGGTTATTACTAACGTTTCATTGTCTAAGTTGATTCAGAACCTCTTTTAAAGCAAAACAGCTGTTACGTTTTATCTCGGGATGGTAAACCTGTCGTTACTATTCATGGATAAGCGCGCGTGCAGTTGAAGGGACGCCGACCATAGGTAACTGTGCCAGTCACGTCTTTTGTCTTTATTATCTCTCCTCACGTCACGTAACATTAAATGCTAGTCATCATTCGTTTCACTTTATTTTCTTTTAAATACTCTTCAAAATTTTTTTTGGTTTCCTATCTTTTTGTTTTCCTCTTAAAAGTTTTCTCTCTCTCTCTCTCTCTCGGTTTTCATTTCTTCTCTCAAAACCTAGCGTTCATCCTAAGCCTGTTGAAGCTCCATGACTCAAAGGCGACAGATCTCTGTGCATCTCGGGATGGCTCTTCTAATACCTCTCAAGTCAGATTCTTCTTTGATGTTGTTATCAACTTTCACCCAAAGACAGAAGACTTTCTTGAGTTATGGGAGGAGGTTAAGAAGGATATTCTTAACTTCTATGTTAAGGGAAAGCCCCGTTTGCAACATTAGCTCTCTGTCTGTGAACTGTCCCTCACTTCCTCCTTGGTTCTGGGATCTCTCCTACAGTGGAGGTTTCAGTCTGGAAGACAAGAAGTCCTCCGGGATTCTTGATGGGTTGACACAGAGCGTGTCTAGCTAGGGTTCTTTTTTTAATTTTTGTAGTGATTTCCTTTTTGGAAATCCTTTTTTTTGTATTTGCTAGGAATGTTTTTCTGCTTGTTAAACATAGGAACCTTTTGTAATCCTCTTTTGATGATCAATGAAAAAGTTTCTTTGTGTTTTACATTCCAGTAAATGTTTTCTTTTGTCGTTTTATACATCTGAATCTTTTTATATATTCTTTTTGATGTTATGACAAAAAGGGGGAGAAAGATAAATGATAAATGATTTGATTAAATCTATCAGTTGCTGGGTAAAGGCTCCCACACATTCACTAACAAGAACTGCAAGTTCTATATGGTTTAAGTGTTTTGCAGGTACAGAGAAGTGAAGTGAATCTTCAAAGCAAACACTAGAAGCAAAACCATGGAAACTGAAGCAAGCTGAGTGCTGTCAAGCTTCAGAGATCAGAAGCAAGAAAGAAGAATGAATCAGAAGCACTGATAATAGAATTTGAATATCATTGTCTATCCTGTTATGACAAAATTCTATTTGCCCTGATACATATAATGTTATGGCTCTGATACATTATTTGTTCTGATACATGTTTTTAGCCTAAATGCTCTGATACATTTGGCTCTGATACATATCATGTATTTGAATATACATTTTATGTTCTAACTCGTTCATGCTGACTTTTGTCGTTTAGTTTTTGTTCTGTAACATTTCAGGATGTAGAGATGCTCAGATGATGCTCTGGTACATTCAACAATGTTCTGATACAAATCTAGCATGAAGTGATGTTGGTAGACATTCAAAGTTCTGAAGTTATCCGAGGGAAGCAGAAATCAGAAGATGTGAATGTTCTAAAAGATCCAGTAATTCAAGTTCTGAAGCTGTCCTGAATGGAAGCAGAAGTCAGAAGCTGTGAGTGTTCTAAGGATCTAAAGTAATTCAAGTTCTGAAGCTGTCCAATGGAAGCAGAAGTCAGAAGCTATGAATTCTCTGAAGGCAGAAGCTTATATGATCGTCTCTACCGAAATAATCAGGGAAGTCTTTTATCAAAGTTCTTCGAGTATTTATTTCAGGGGGAGATTATTTATCTCAGGGGGAGATTGTTAATCTCAGGGGGAGACATATTCATATGCTTATGCTATAGCTGTGTAATTTGTCTTTTGCCGTCTACTCTTTCTGATCGCAAATTCATATCATTTATATATGTTTTTGTCATCATCAAAAAGGGGGAGATTGTTAGAACAAGATTTGTTCTTATCAATTATCTTAGTTTTGATGATAAAAATAATATGAATTTTGCTTTAAGATAATATGGTACTCTAATCCAATGCAATTTCCCTTTCAGGAAATATATATAGAGTACGCATAATTCAGCGCTCAGAAGATGTGTCTCAAATGGTTCAGCATGCAACATCAGAACATGGTCTGGCAAGACATCAGAAGATGGTCGAAGCAGAATCAGAACATGGGTCTATGGAAGCATCAGAAGAACATGAGATCAGAAGCACTGAAGATCAGAAGATGGTATCACGCTCAGAAGCACTTCAAGATCAGAAGATCAGAAGATGCTGTGCACCAAGCTGTTTGACTCTGATGATATTCAAACGTCGTATTCACAAACATCAGATCAGAAGGAAGTACACGTGGCAGACTACGCTGACTGACAAAAGGAACGTTAAAGCTACTAAAGGCTACGTCAGTAGACACAGCGTGAACAAGGCTCGAGGTAGTTGACAAAAGCGTATAACATTAAATGCAAAGCTGTACGGAACACGCAAAGCATTAAATGCATTCAACGGTCATCTTCTCAACGCCTATAAATATGAAGTTCTGATGAGAAGCAAGGTTAACGATTTCGCACCAATACAATTCAAATTAACTTGCTGAAACTCTGTTCAAATCTAAACTCAGAATCTTCATCTTCATCAAAGCTCACTACATTGCTGTTGTAATATCTTAGTGAGATTAAGCTTAAATTGTAAGAGAAATATCACAGTTGTGATTATCGCTTTTAAGAAGCATTTGTAAACTCTTGAATAGATTACATTAAGTTGTAAGGAACTAGAGTGATCAGTTGATCAGTATACTCTAGGAAGTCTTGGCAGTTGGCTGAGCAGGAAGTCTTGGCAGTTGGCTGAGCAGGAAGTCTTGGCAGTTGGCTGAGCAGGAAGTCTTGGCAGTTGGCTGAGCAGAAAAGTCTTAGGAGTGAACTAAGCCTAGAGTGATCGTGTTGATCAGTAGACTCTAGAAAAAGTCTTAGGAGTGAACTAAGCAGTTGTTCCTGGAGTGATCAGGTTGTGATCAGAAGACTCTGGAAGACTTAGTTGCGGCTAAGTGGAAAACCATTGTAATCCGTGCGATTAGTGGATTAAATCCTCAGTTGAGGTAAATCATCTCTGCGGGGGTGGACTGGAGTAGCTTCGTTAACAGCGAACCAGGATAAAAATAATTGTGCATTTTATTTTTATCGCTCAAGATTTAAAGTCACACTTATTCAATCCCCCCCTTTCTAAGTGTTTTTCTATCCTTCAGGAATCTCATATACCATGTTCCTTAGCCATTCTGCTTCTTTACCAGCATCAGCTAATGCTACAAACTCAGATTCCATTGTGGAACTAGTTATACATGTTTGCTTCTTGGAAGCCCATGAGATGGCACCTCCCCCAAGCAAGAATACCCATCCACTTGTAGAGGATGAATATTCAACATTATTTATTCAACTAGCATCCGAATAACCCTCTAAGACCGAAGGAAATCCCATATATGACGATCCATAATTCATAGTATCCTTCAAGTACTTGTCATACCCCAAATTTTGACCTAAGATACCATCTCATATCATCTGCATATGCATCATTTGCATCTCTAACAAACTGTATAGCTTGTGTTTGCTACTTGTGACTCAGCAAGGTTTAATTGAGAAATCATTCAGCAGTACAAGCAACAATCAATTATGGTTTTGTTCTCCCTTCATCTCAAAGGAACTATCTTCATCAACAATCAACATTTGGTCCTCAGAGATTCATTTCAACAAGCTCAAAGGCTCTGAATTAACCAAATTAGGGTTTTGACTGAAGATAGCATACTCCTGATTTTTGCTCAGGATTTGACCTAATGACTTGGGACATGATCTCAAGACCCCAAGAACATCATTTTTACCTAATCTATTGGCTCAAAACATCTCCTACACAAGGATTGATCAACAGTGAAGTTTCAAATCATCAGATTAGGGTTTTGAACTATCAGGGACTGAAATCAGGGATCACATTTGGGAAACCCTTAAAATCCCCAGGGAGTCAATCAAAGGTTTCAATCATCTTCAAATAATCCCTATGACAATATCCAATGGAAATTACATCTCAATTCAAGACCCACAGTCATCAGATTCATTAGGTCGACAATTAGGGTTTTTGACCTAATTCACTTGAACAACTGACTTTTTAATCAGAACATGGTGCCACAACTTAAACAATGACTCAAGGTCCTCCAATAACTCAATGTGATCCATTCATACCACTCATTTGGTGAGGATAGCCTGGTTCATTTGAAATCTCCAGAAACGCGATTCGTCCGAAAAAGTCAACTGTACAAGATCACCATTGACTTTTGGGGAATTTTGGTCAACCATGACTTTTGAAGTTTTGATTCATCAATATATGATATATGAAGTCATTTTATCAAGAAAAATCAAGAAAATCAATCAAGAATCAAAAAGTCAAAAGTTTGACTTTTATACTTAAAAAAATTTCTAAGTGTTTTTCAATGTTTTTTTCCAAACTTTAGAGGGAATAACTCAAAATTTCACCTACAAACTGAAAAAAACTTCCAACATAAAAGTTGTAGATTTTGATCCAATGAACAACTTTTTCACATATAATGATTTTCCAAAAGATCAACAATTTAAGAGATATGGAGCTTCAAAGTTGGTATCTTTTGAAAATTTCACTTAAAATCTCACTTTCTTCAAAATTCATGGAACTTTTTCACCCATTTCCTTAAAGGTCTTGAAGAAACTTTCAACTAGGGTTTTGAAGTGTGTAACATGAGCTTTCCAAAATGTCCAAAAGCATGAAAAAATATGGAGCATAGCTATGGTTTTGAATTTTGACATTAGTAACCATTATGCTTGAATTTTCACCATTTTTCACTAAGTTTCAATGCTATATGGCCTCTAAAGCAAGTAATGACACATCAAAGCAATAATTGAAAGATATTTTCTGATTTGAAGATCAGAATGGAAGAGGATAAGAAGCTTGGAAGAATGACCATGGTTAAGTTACTTTAACCATTTTGCATTAAATGTAAAAGATTCCATTTTATCTCTTAAGCCAAATCATCACTCCTTGATCAACTTGCAAAGGTCTGAGTTCAGAACTCTTGGCCTATAAATAGAGGTTCAAATCACTCTTCAAAACACACCAAAACCTCACAAAAGATAGGTTTTCTCGTTCTTTCTTGAATTGCAAGTTTCTTAAGTTTCAAAGAGGTAGAAATCTCAACCTCTAAACCCTTGAAGTTCTGGCCAAGGTAATGCTTCTAACACTTCCTAAACATCATATGGAAGTTGTTTGATTCACTCACATACCCCAAAACACCTCAAATCTTAGAATCACTCTTCAACCTCCATATGAACATAAAATGAGCCTCATCATGTCAAAATCCATTCAACCTCAATTCTGTCCAAACTAACACCTCCAACACCTCATATATGTCACATATGAACTATCCAAACACTCACATATAGCCTAAAACATCAGAATCATCAAGCTCGATCCTTACTCCAAGCAACTGCAGATCGGCTCCCATGGCTTTGCTCAGATGAATTCAGTTCACTCCAAGCATCCAGACATGTTCTATAATCATCATTGAAGCTATCCAGATCACTACAAAGAATCTGTAACACCCCTAGCTCGAAATTCAATCTCCAGTTTGGCCGTTTTTGAAGGTAAGCCTCATGAACTTCAAACTAATACATACATGCATCATAAATGAAAAATTGAGTTGCCATCTTGTTTCTGCACTATCACTGATCAATAGCCCTCAATCAATTTCACAATTCATCAATCATACACGATTTCATGTTCAAATTCAGAATTAGGGTTCTTCGTGTTCATCACAAAATTGATCACCTTAGAGCAAAAATAAATAAATTATGAGGCCACCATCATGTTCCTCGTGAAAAACCGAGTCAGATAGACCCTTTACTTGATCAAAACAACACAGTTTTAAAGATTTTCAAATTTCAGTTGGGGTTGTGTTCTTGGCGCGTTTTTTGGTTTGGAAAATTCAAATCCTTGTTTTAAAATATAATCAATTAAACGCGTGTGTATTACAAGCCACAAGCGTGGCTCAGTTGGCAAGTGTTTTGGTTAGTGAGAGTGAGGGCGTGGGTTCAAACCCTTGTGGAGACAAAACCTTTTTTTTAACACATATTTTCTCCATTTTTCTTCACAACTTCTTCAATTATTTTAACCTATCAAATTAATTCATTTTGACTTCATTTTTTGCACACTCTTTGTTTAATATATATATTTTATGAATATAAAAAAAAATCACAAAAAAATATTTTTTTTAATACATTTTTAATTAGGTTTAAAATGACATGTTTTTAAGTGTTTTTAATACTTTAAATATTGTTTTTCACTTGATTTTTCAAACCTAATCACTTGTAAATATTTTGTGATCAAACCCTAATCATTTAGGTATTAATTAAGTATAAACTTTGTGTTTTTCTTAATTAAGTTGATTTCTTTCAAAACTTCAAAACAAACGATCGACGCTTTTCAAAACAAATCGCTTTCAAAAACCATTTCTTTTTGGTTCTCCTTTCAAAAAACTCTTGATTAAATCTTTTTGGATTAATCAATTGATTTTCAAAACCTCCTGGGCATCCCTTATGGTATAAGCCCATTCCTTTGTATAAATTTAGGTTTTTTTATTGTATAAATATACCTATCTTTTTATACTTCGATCGAATTGATTTTAACCCTCGAATAACAAGATAAGAATTAGGGTTTTTTCTTCAAGATCAAAATGGGCCTCTCGAATATTAGAGAGTGTAAGTCCCTTTCCTTTTTCTTTCAAACAGTAAACTTCTTTCAAACTTTCAAACTGTTTTCAAATGACGAAACCTCGCGTTTTTTATAATAAAACAATCAACCATGTTTTATAAAATAAAACATGGGCCTCCATGTAGGTATAAGTCCCATTCCCTTACATGAAATTAGGTATTTCATTGTACATACACTTTTTTGTACATACCTCGATCAATTTGTTTTTTTTAACTTTGAATAACAAATCAAAAATGAAGGTTTTCTTTAAATCTTCCCAAAAATACCATGGGCCTCCATGTAGGTATAAGTCCCAAAGCCCCTTTGTAAATATTTGTTTACATAGCTTTGAATAAACTCAAGTGGGCCTCTCCCCGAGTATAAGTCCCAATCCCCGTGTATACAAATGGATCATGCTTACAGGTATATTTCCTTCATAAACTCCATTATATACACACACCTTGACATATATATGTAACTGCTCATATTTGTTCATGTACTTGTTCATATTTGTTCGTACTTGTTCATATTTGTGATTGTGTTATATATACTTGTTCAACTTAGTACAACACTAGGTTCCCCATAGCCTCCTATTGGGCTTCGTGCAAAGAATCTCCCCTAGTTTAGGTTAGGACATAGAGTATGGTTTCCCGGTAAAATCGCTCTAAGAGCTCAAACCAACTATACCATGCCTCCTCTTGGGCTTTGCACAAACGACTTGTCCCTCCCATAGCCTCCTCTTGGGCTTACAATGCAAGGACCCTCGATTGTCCCTCCCATAGCCTCCTCTTGGGCTTACAATGCATGGACCCTTGGATAGCCTCCTCTTTGGCTTCGTACAAGGACCCACGGGCTTCTTATAAGCATCCCTAATATTCAAAACAAATACCTTAGGAGATTAGACATTTTTCATCTCTATGATAGGAGTATCTCTTCTATATCATCACAATCAATCAATCAAAACTCTTTTTTTTTGCCACAAGGCTGGCTAATCAATCAAACTGTTTTGCCACCATACTGGCTGATTAATCAATGTTTTTGTCACAAGGCTGACTTCATTGAAACTTTTGCCACAAGGCTGGCTGATTAATCAAAACTTTTTGTCACAAGGCTGACTTCATTGAAAGTTTTTGCCACAAGGCTGGTTAAACAAAAAACATCTTTATCATTCTAAGCGCCATAAGTGGCACAGCCCAGGGCTTATAATGAAAAGATTTTCAAACAAAAATCAAACAGATGTATGTGATGATATAGATTAGATACATCGAGCATTAAGATGACATTTGTCTCTTATCCTTTGCTTCCACTAGCATAAGTGGGAACTACGATTGCTCTGACTTTCTCAACATCCCTTTGAGAATACGTAGGCACAAGGTCGTATCCTTGGGGAGCAAAACTTCTCTCTCAAACCATTCAAACCTTAGCACCCGTAGACCCCGAGCTATAGATGCTCCGATTCCCTCTAAGGGATATGTATGCAGAGGATCGCGACGATCTTTGCGAGCATAATCAAACAAACACCTTAGGTCCCACCTATTTCACAAGAACCTCCACCATAACATAGAATGAAAAACATAGCAAAGAAACCTATAGAGTACTATAGATACGTTGGGTGCTAATACCTTCCCTTCGTATAACGAACCCTCTTACCCGGAATCTCTCCCCCACTTTTGCATTGCTTTTAGTTTTGGGCTTTGCATCTGTTTTTTAGGTTATTGCAACTTTTTTCCTTTTCCTACTTTGGAAACAATAAAAAGTTTGGTCGAAACAAAAGAAAAATCATTTTTTTAGCACTCGAGCCCAAAGAAGGCATCAAGTGTCTCATCCCGAAAAAGACACGATTTTTCCCCGCGACAGAAAAATGGCGACTTCACTTGGGACAAAACTTTTTATTGTTTCCAAAGAAAGGGTTATTTCTAATTGTTTTGTTTTTATTTCATTCTTGTTATATGTGTGGTTCTTTGGTTCTGTTACTTGTGTGATTCTGTTACAAGTGATACATTATGGACAAATCCTAACCCGGATTAAGTACACATAAGAATTAGGTGGAGGGTATAGTCATGTATGGCATACAAGGAGTCAGTCCTTAAAAAGTCAGCATGAGAATCCTTCCGCTCAGTGGAGGTTCCTTGTTGGTAGTATATGTTTAGCAAGTTTAGTTGCGAAGACATTATTGCTTTCATTGAACTGTAGAAGCTGAGTTGACTGTAGAACCCATAACCCATCCTGGCCTTATTAGGTTGTGGTGCAGAAACTATTCAGGTGAAGACTTGGATTAGCTGTCATGCGGAGAACCACACTCAGACGAGTTTTTCTTGAGAATATTTCTAGCTCACAAGTTTAATTGTGCAAGCCGGTAATATTCGAAAGAAAAATGTAGACTCTGACGTATCAGTAGAACATGTTTTACAGGTGATAAACCCTAGTACTATCCCATGTTTGGTTCTCTGACCTCATGCTCGTGACGCTGGACCTTTGAACCTGTGTGTACCATGTTTGTAGTACCATGTTTGCGTTACCATGTTTGCAGTACCATGTTTGCTTTACCATGTTTGAATATGTGGCATTCATGCATCCATGCATTCATACATTCATTAAAAAAAATCCATCTTTTCAAAAAAAACACATGATTTTTTCCAAAAAAATTTTTAGAGAATTTTTCTTTGCAAACATTATAGGATTAAGTTATGGAGTGGGTAAAAAGGCATACCAAGAGGTACGGTTTCAAAGAGCCTAATGTGGAAAGACTGAGAGAGTTGGCATCTTTTGTACATGATCCTTCCGATTTTAGGAAAAGCCATGGAAAGCTTTTGCCTATCTTGAACACTCATGTTGATGAAGGACTTCTCAAAACTCTGGTTCAGTTCTATGATCCCGTCTACCGGTGTTTCACCTTTCCAGACTATCAATTGGTACCAACCTTGGAAGAATATGCCAATCTTTTGGGTATTCCTGTGTCTGACAAAATACCTTTCAATGGTTTGGAAGCCATTCCTAAGTCACCAGTCATTGCAGCAAGTATCCACTTGAAGAAATCTGAAGTAGAGAGTAATTGGACTACCAAAGGAAACTTTCCGGGCTTGACTTCACAGTTTCTAATAAAGAAAGCCTTTGATTTCATCGAAACTGGTAGCATGATAGCTTTTGAAGTTGTATTAGCCTTGCTCATCTATGGGTTGGTTTTGTTTCCCAACGTCAACGACTTTGTTGATATCAACACCATAAAGATCTTTCTGATTGGAAATCCTGTTCCGACTTTGCTTGGTGACATGGATTTCTCTATTCATCACAGGAATCGCCAAGGCGATGGAATTATTGTATGTTGTCCACCTATTTTGTACAAATGGATTGTTTCACACTTACCTGAGTCTCCTATCTTCACGGAAAACCGAGAAGGTTTGCGTTGGTCTCAAAGGCTTATGTCTCTTACTAATAATGATATTCATTGGTATACCTTGGCTCGCTGCGGTACAGAAACCATTGATAGTTGTGGAGAGTTCGCCAACGTACCCCTCATTGGTACACAAGGAGGAATTAACTACAATCCGGTCTTAGCCCGACGACAACTCGAGTACGCAAATTCAGTTAAACCTGTTGGTCTTGCAGTGGAAAGCTACTTCTACCAAGAAGGAGAGGATCCTCAAGGGTTGAAGACAAGAATGGTAAGAGCTTGGTACGACGTCCGAAGAAAAGAAAAAGGTGGGATAAGAAATTGCATTGCTACGGACGCTTACACCTGCTGGGTAAAGAAAAGAGCAAGGGAGTTTCAAATGCCTTATAATTATGAAAAACCCATGTTCCCTGCAGTATCTCAACTGCCCAACATTCCCACTATCGAAGAATACCAAGAGACTTTGGCCAAGATGAGGTTAGAAAAAGACGCATGGGAAGAAAAGTTTCGTAGAACTGATGTGGAAAATAGAAAGTTAAAGAAAAGGGTGAAAGACCACGAAGAAACTCTCTATTATCAAGATGGATGGCTCATGAGTAAAGATGAGAAGATCCGCCGGAAAGATGCCGCAATCAGGAGGTACATCAAAGAGAGCAAGAAAAATCTTGAAGGTTCAACAAGCAACGCTCCGATGCCTGACAATTGGAAGAATGTTGTTGACAAACTGAGGGCTGAAAAGGCCGAGTTGAAAGCTTATTATGGGAAAGAAATCATGAAGCTCAAGCTGCATAACGCATTTGGTTCTTCGTCTGCTGAAGATGCTTAGGATTGTTTAGCTTTTTATTTATCATTTGCTTCTGTAAGGAGCCACGCTCCAATGTTGTAACATTTCCCATTATCTCAATAAAAGAATAGTTTGTGTTCAAATGTTTGCAAGGAAATAATCTTTAAAATGTTTGGAAAAATCATAAACTTTCTTTTTGCATACATCATTCTGCATATCGAGTCTGCTGTATAGAGTCTCATCTTTTGGATCTTTCTCCAATAGATCGTCAAGCTGTCACGTCTCAAAGTTTCTCGACCGCGTTCGCAATCAGATCACAGATACAATACTCGTTCAAGCAGAAGAAGATTAATGGAACACTCTGAACAAGAGAATATTGAGCTCCGTGGTACAGTGACCACCCTTCAAGAAAAGTTGGAAAGTCTCACTACTCTGGTTGACTCCTTAATGGCCGCACAGAATCAGCAGCCACCACCCAACAGTCAAGCAACAGTAACATCTGAAGTCACTACTCCAGTTTCTACAGTTGCGTTCAGCATTCCATCTTTCTCCATGCCAGAAGGTTGGGGCACACCTTTCAGCTTTGGTGCAGGTTTCCGCCATAATTTCTCTGGGGTTCAAACAACTACAACTGAAGCGCCTGCTACACAAGGTTCGGCGTTTATTCCACATTCAGGGGTAACTTTTTCCCAAATCACTATGACACTTTCTCAACCCACTCTGACAGTTCCGACCCCTACGGTTCACACAGTTCCTTATGGTGGCAATGAGATTTATCATGATCAAGATGATAGCACAAATCAGCGTAACCTTGTGGGAGATCTGCAAGAACAGTTTAACAAGATACAGCTAGAAGTTAAAGCTATTCGTGGGAAAGACTTGTTCGGGAAGAATACCCAGGAGCTATGTTTGGTTCCCAATGTACAAATACCAGCTAAATTCAAGGTCCCTGACTTTGAGAAGTACAAAGGTAGTTCTTGTCCACAAAGTCATCTTGTGATGTATGCCAGAAAGATGTCTACTTATGCAGATAATCATCAGTTTCTTATCCATTACTTTCAAGACAGTTTGACTGGTGCCGCACTGAAGTGGTACACAGGTTTGGATAACACCAATATTCGGACTTTCAACGACCTAGGTGAGGCCTTTGTCCGACAATACAAATACAACTCAGATATGGCTCCAGACAGAGATCAGCTCCGATCCATGGCTCAGAAAGATCATGAAGCTTTCAAAGAATTGCCCAACGATGGAGAGAAACTGCTGCTCAGATTAATCCACCGTTTAAAGAGAAAGAGATGACAAAGATCTTCTTGAATACTCTTGGCCTGTTTTATTATGAACGCATGATTGCTAGTGCTCCAAGTGATTTCACCGAAATGGTAAACATGGGGATGCGTCTAGAAGAAGGAGTCCGAACCGGACGTCTAACTAAAGAAGGTGGATCTTCAAGCGGAACCAAAAAATTCGGAAGTGATTTCCAAAAGAAGAAAGAACAAAGTGTTGACATGGTATCCCAAGGGAGGCCAAGAGGAAATGTCAATCGTCAACAACAGATTGCTGCTATTGCGTCAGTCGTTAATACAGCACCAAATCCGGGATTTACCCCGCAGTTTCAACAACAACAGCCTCGACAATAGGCTCAGCAGTTTAACAACAATCAGAATCGTGTGCAAAGAGCTCCACAGTTCGATCCGATTCCAATGACTTACACAGAATTGTACCCTGCTTTGATTGAAAGAGGTCTTGTTCAAACTAAAGCACCACCACCAGTACCTGAGAAACTCCCATGGTGGTATAAAGCTGAGGTCTCATGCCCTTATCATCAAGGAGCACCTGGCCATGATCTTGAGCATTGCATAGCTTTGAAATATGAAGTTTAGAGGCTGGTGAGATCTAATCTCCTCTCTTTCAGAAATCTGAATCGAAATGTGCAAGCAAATCCGCTGCCCAATCATGGAGGGTATGTTGTAAACATGGTGTATGGATGTCCAGGTCCATACCGAGTCTATAATATCAATTTCTCAAGAGCAGATTTGGTACAAATGCACGCCACTCTCTGTCAAGGGCAGAATTTTCGCCAGCATCACTACGGTTCCTGTAGCATATGTTGCATAGATCCTCACGGATGTTCGATTGTGAGAAGAGATCTTCAAGTTTTGCTATATAATGGTACTATTCAGATCTACTGAAATAGGAATGAAGATGAAGTTAACATGATAGGATGTTATCCGCATGAGCTTTTAGTCTCAGATATCAACTCGGAAATGCCTAAAGTTAACGTCATCGTTCCTCATTTCAACATGCCCGAGCGCATAGAAGTTACCTACAACAAGCCAAAGGTTCCTATTTCTTCTTTGATCATTTGTCTACCTGGACCTGTTCCTTATGACTCTGATAAGGCAGTTCCCTACAACTACAATGCAACAATGATAAAGAATGGACAAGAAGTTCCTTTACCTACTCTTTCATCTGTCGTAAACATCGTTGTTGTGAGTCGAGTAACAAGAAGTGGACGTGTGTATACTCCACTACCTCCAAAGCAGCCTATTGCTTCTGCAACCGGACAAAATCCTATCAATACACCAGTAGGGAATCCTGTGGAAACTCCTATCAGTAATACAAGCACTGATGTTGGCCAATCCAGTGGAACCAATGTCATTCTTGACTTTGATGAAATTTTGAAGCTTATCAAAAGAAGTGAATACAAGATTGTGGATCAGCTTATGCAGACTCCTTCAAAGATCTCAATACTTTCATTGCTTTTAAACTCAGAAGCCCACAGGGAAGCCCTGATGAGAGTCTTGGATCAACCTTTTGTAGATCATGATGTGACTGTTGACCATTTTGATGGGATAATAGCTAATATAACAGCTTGCAACAATTTAAGCTTCTGTGATGAAGAACTCCCCGAGGAGGGTAAAAATCACAACCTTGCTCTACACATTTCTATGAACTGTCAGTCAGATTCTTTGTCCAATGTGGTGGTAGACACCGGATCTTCCTTGAATGTGATGCCAAAGACGACTCTTGCTCGTTTGTCCTACCAAGGAATGCCTATGAAGTTCAGTGGTGTAGTAGTCAAAGCATTTGATGGATCGCGAAAATCTGTTATTGGCGAAGTCAACCTTCCCATGACAATTGGTCCACATACATTTCAAATCACCTTCCAGGTCATGGACATTCAAGCTGCTTATAGCTGTCTGTTAGGACGACCATGGATCCATGAAGCAGGGGCAGTAACTTCTACGCTCCATCAAAAGTTAAAGTTTGTAACAAACGGCAAATTGGTAACAATAAGTGGAGAACAAGCCTTGATGGTGAGCCATTTATCCAATTTCTCTTTCATTGGTGCTGATGATGTGGAAGGAACTCAATTCCAAGGTCTCTCTTTAGAAGACGAATCTTCCAAAAAGAAAGCATCGATCTCTTCTTACAAAGAGGCAGTAAAAGTAGTGAAAGACGGAACTACCACCGGCTGGGGGCAAATTGTGATCCCGACCAAGAATGACACTAGAGCAGGACTCGGATGTTCACCAAAATTCTCAAACTGCACCAAGAAGGATGAAACCCTTCGTCCGATCAAAGAAACATTCATTAGTGGAGGATTTCTTAACCCAATTCCTCAAGAGGTTAATGTCCTTATTGAAGAATGTATCGAAGAAGGTCTACCTGATCCTAAAGAAGAATGGAAATGTTATCTCAATGACTCGGGATACATATCTCAGGAAGAACCGTATGCACCGTTCTATCCTCCTTCAGAAAAATCCAAAGGCAATGAAACTGAACCTGTTCCTGCAGAAATCTGGGACACCTTGGGACAACCAAGTGGAAAATATGATTATATGGTGAAATATACTGCACCTGAAAGTTCAAAGATTGCGATTGAAGATATCCAACCAACTGGATGGGGAGATTCCTCTGAATATAATAGTCAACCGGAAGAGGCTTATCAGCCCTATCAATATTCTGAGCAGCCTGAAATTACTGAAGATTTCAATTTCAACACATCTGCCAAGATTTATGATCCTGAAGATGGTTATTATCACATAAATGCCATTTTTGAAAATGAAGGGGAAGATGGCCCCGCAGTTGACTCGGAAAGTGTCTCTGACAATGAGTCTCTTCATCTTGAAGACTGGGAAATACATCCTGAAAATGCTAAAGATTGTGACTCATCTTATGCTCTTCAAGAGGTGGAACAAGACCATTTCAACTCTACAAAGAACCAGGGTGACAAACCAGGACCTTCAAATCCTGCTCGACCAGCGGTCAATGTCAATACTGAAGAAAATTCTGAGGAGAATTTTCTTGAATACATGATACACAGAGGAGTTCATTGCTACTGGAAAGCTGTCGACGTCCCGAATGTTGTTTGCCGCTCAAAGTAATCACCTCGCTGTTATTTTGACCTCCTGCCTTGCCCAAAGCAGAGAGATGTTTTATAGGGCTTTGCTTTTAAATGTTCCGCCCAAATAACTTTGTGTATAGGGCTTTGTTTTAAAAGTTTCGCTCTTTGTCCTGCCCAAGACAAATGAGTTTGTGTTTAGGGCTTTGTTTCAAAAATGAATCATAAATAAAGTGTCATTTTGAATTCCCTCCATTATATGTTTTATTTTTGCTTTTTTCTGGAAATGGTAATCCTAAAAAACCAAAATAAAAAAAAAAACTTTTTCAATAATCTGCATACACTCCTGCATTCATAAATTTTCTGAAATAAATATAAATCACATGTGCATATTTACTATTGATAAACCCATTGAATGCAATAACCCTATGCCCTCTCCCAACTTTGAGTTTCCTGTGTTCGAAGCCGAAGAAGAGGAAGAAGAGGAGATCCCAGACGAGATCTCTCGATTACTTAAGCACGAGGAAAGAGCCATTTTGCCTCACAAAGAACCTTTAGAAAAGATCAACTTGGGTTCTGAAGAATACAAAAAAGAAGTGGCCATTGGATCGCTGCTTGATGCTGATATCAAGAGTAAGTTGACAGACCTTCTCAAAGAATATGTTGACGTGTTTGCCTGGTCCTACCAAGACATGCCTGGGTTGGATACCAATATTGTTCAACATTTCTTGCCATTGAAGCCAGAATGTCCGCCAGTTAAGCAGAAATTGCGAAGAACTCTCCCTGATATGGCTAACAAGATCAAAGTGGAAGTTCAAAAACAGCTTGACGCAGGTTTTCTAGTCACCTCCGAATATCCTCAATGGTTGGCCAACATAGTGCCAGTTCCGAAGAAAGATGGAAAAGTTAGAATGTGTGTTGACTACCGTGACTTGAACAAAGCCAGTCCAAAAGATGACTTTCCATTACCGCATATCGACATGCTGGTTGATAACACCGCTAAGTTCAACGTCTTTTCCTTCATGGACGGGTTCTCCGGTTATAATCAGATCAAGATGGCTCCTGAAGACATGGAGAAGACATCTTTCATCACCCCATGGGGTACCTTTTGCTACAAAGTGATGTCGTTTGGATTAAAGAATGCAGGCGCAACTTACCAAAGGACAATGACTACTCTCTTTCATGACATGATGCATAAAGAAATTGAAGTTTATGTGGACGACATGATAGCCAAGTCCAGCACAGAAGAAGAACATATTGAATACCTTTTGAAGTTGTTTCAACGACTAAGGAAATATCAGCTTCGCTTGAATCCTAACAAATGTACTTTTGGGGTTAGATCTGGAAAACTCTTGGGTTTCATTGTCAGCCAAAGAGGTATTGAAGTAGATCCCGACAAAGTCAGAGCTATTCAAGAGATGCCTGCACCAAAAACTGAAAAGCAAGTAAGAGGATTTCTCGGACGATTGAACTATATCTCCAGATTTATCTCTCAAATGACTGCTACTTGTGGGCCAATTTTCAAGCTTCTCCGCAAAGATCAAGGGGTTGTATGGACTGAAGATTGCCAGAAAGCGTTCGACAGTATCAAAGAGTACCTGTTAGAACCACCAATATTGATTCCTCCGGTTGAAGGAAGACCATTAATCATGTACCTTATCGTGTTGGAAGAATCCATGGGCTGTATGCTTGGACAGCAAGATAAAACCGGTAAGAAGGAGCATGCCATCTATTACTTAAGTAAGAAATTCACAGATTGTGAGTCTCGTTACTCCATGCTCGAAAAAACATGTTGTGCTTTGGCTTGGGCTTCAAAACGTCTCCGCCAATACATGATCAACAATACTACTTGGTTAATCTCCAAAATGGATCCGATCAAGTACGTCTTTGAAAAGCCTGCCTTAACAGGAAGGATTGCCCGATGGCAAATGCTGTTATTCGAATATGACATTGAATACCATGCTCAAAAAGCGGTCAAAGGAAGCATTCTCGCCGATCATTTGGCGCATCAACCAATTAATGAATATCAATCTCTCAAATTTGACTTTCCTGACGAAGATGTCATGTACTTGAAGATGAAAGATCATGACGAACCGTTACCTGAAGAAGGTCCTGATCCTGAATCAAGATGGGGCCTAATTTTCGACGGAGCAGTAAACGCTTTTGGCAATGGAATTGGGGCAGTCATCATCACTCCCAAGGGTTCTCATATCCCGTTCTCTGCCAGATTGCTATTTGATTGTACCAACAACATCGCAGTATATGAAGCTTGTATCATGGGTCTCGAAGAAGCCATTGACTTAAGGATCAAGATCCTCGACATATATGGAGATTCAGCCCTCGTGATCAACCAAATCAAAGACAAATAGGAAACTTACCACCCTGGCTTGATTCCTTACAGAGATTATGCAAGACGTCTGTTGACTTTCTTCAACAAGGTGGAATTGCATCATATACCTCGAGATCAGAATCGAATGGCAGACGCCTTGGCTACTCTATCTTCCATGTTCAAAGTCAGTCACTGGAACGATATGCCTAAAGTCAGAATTACACGCCTTGAAAGGCCTGCCTATGTGTTCGCAACCGAAGCAGTCATCGATGATAAACCGTGGTTCCACGACATCAAGCGCTTCCTTCAAACTCAAGAGTACCCGCTTGGGGCATCAAACAAAGATGAGAAAACTCTAAGGGGACTTTCTGGCAGTTTCTTCCTGAACGGAGATGTGCTATACAAAAGAAATTTCGACATGGTTTTGCTCAGATGCGTGGATAGACACGAAGCAGACATGTTAATGCATGAAGTGCATGAAGGGTCCTTTGGAACTCATTCAAATGGGCATGCAATGTCCAAAAAGATCTTAAGAGCAGGATACTATTGGTTGACAATGGAATCTGACTGTTATAAACACGTGAAGATATGTCACAAGTGCCAGATCTATGCAGATAAGATCCATGTGCCACCGACTCTACTCAACGTTGTATCATCTCCATGGCCTTTCTCCATGTGGGGTATCGACATGATTGGAATGATCGAACCGAAAGCTTCAAACGGTCGTCGTTTCATCTTGGCAGCAATTGATTACTTCACCAAATGGGTCGAAGCAGCATCTTACGCCAATGTTACAAGACAAGTAGTTGTGAGGTTTATCAAGAATAACATCATTTGCCGATATGGTGTTCCCAGCAAGATCATTACTGACAATGGTTCAAACTTGAACAACAAGATGATGAAAGAATTGTGTAAGGAATTCAAGATTGAGCATCATAACTCTTCTCCTTACAAACCAAAAATGAATGGCGCCGTCGAAGCCGCCAACAAGAATATTAAGAAGATCGTCCAGAAAATGGTCGTCACTTACAAAGACTGGCACGAAATGCTGCCATTTGCTTTACATGGGTACCGTACCTCAGTGCGTACTTCAACAGGGGCAACTCCCTTATCTCTAGTATAAGGCATGGAAGCTGTACTCCCCGTAGAAGTTGAAATCCCATCTATGAGAGTCCTCATGGAAACTAAGTTGTCAGAGGTTGAATGGTGTCAAAGCAGATACGATCAGTTGAACTTAATCGAAGAAAAACGTATGACTGCTCTATGCCATGGACAGTTATACCAAGCAAGGATGAAACAAGCCTTCAACAAAAAGGTTCGACCTCGTGAATTTTGAGAAGGCGACCTCGTGCTTAAAAAGATCTTGTCTTTTCAACCAGATTCTAGGGGCAAATGGTCTCCTAATTACGAAGGCCCGTATGTTGTCAAAAGAACATTTTCTGGCGGCGCCATGACTCTTGCAACCATGGATGGTAATGAACTCCCACATCCTGTGAATGTGTAGCGGGGAAAATCTGATATCGAAGCCATGGGATTGAGTCGAATCAATATTCCGTTTTGAAATCGCCACCGCGCTTTATTTTTTCAAAGGAAAAGGGAAAAGAACGTAAAACCCAAAGTTTTGTTTTTAAAACAAGAAAGAGATCTCAGGTACGGGTGTTGATTATATGAGGGGAAGGTTTAAAGCACCCCTCATATCCGTGGTACTCCACGGGAACCTTTTTGAAAATCTGTGTGTGTGTGTGCTAAAAAAGGGTTTGTTTTATTTTTAAAATAAGCTCGGCAAAGCGTTAAGCTTTGGGCCTACATACCTCCTCGGTGCAATGGAGAAGTCAGAGCTAATGTAGTTCCGCTTTTGGGAAAAAACGTTTTTAAAACGTATAAACACTTTGTTGTCGTTAGAGAGAAATACTCAGCCATTGATCTTGAGCATGAGAACAAACAAGTTCTTTGCATCGCAAATGAAAGAAGGGCTCCAACTCGGATAAAATCAACGAGTATGCCACTAGCTCTCTCACGCGGAAAAGATCTCATTATTATCAATCAATTTCAAAATCGTGGGGTATAACCACTCGTTTCGACAATTAACGGTGTCTAAACTTTTGAAGAAAAGCCACTAAGGGCGAAAGATATTTTTAAGAAAAGAAAAAAAAATTTGAAAAGGTTTGCAAACATAAGAATATTTTGGAAAAAGGGAGAAGATTTTGAAAATTTAAGAATGGGAGGAGATGAAGAGGCTAACCTAATGCGTAAAATAAAAGCTAAGGAAAGAAACGGTCTAACCAAATTAAGAAGCCAACACTTGACATTACGAGTCAAGGTAGTTTTCCCATCCTTTGGAATTATCAATACCAACACATTAACACTTGGGGATCCAGATGAACTTATTATCTTAGCACCACTTTGCATTAAGCACATTAGAATTCTGACGAAAATCGGGCAGAGTAACGGCTGTTTTCAGGTAAAATCCTTATATCAATGCCTTGGAATTAACCATCAAGGGCTTTCAAGGAAATACCTGCATACATAAACATACAACAGAACAATGCCAGACAGACAGAACAAACACAGGATGGTAATAGAATGAGTCCAGAGGTACTAGGTCCATAAGTCCGAATCTCCAAAGCGCTAGGGATAGTAACCGATAGTCCAAAGAGAGCCTTATGTATTTTTTAGATTTTTGGTTATTTATTAGTGTTTTGGCGGAAAGATAAAGTATGGTCCAAGTGGACAAAAGAAAAAATAACAGAAGCATAAACATATGTCCAAGTGGACAAAGAGAAAATGACGGAAAGTAAATATGATGAAATGATAAAATAAAGCGATAAAGCGAGAAATATAAAGAGCGGTAATATAAAGAGCGGTATAGTAAAGGTGCGGAAATTAAAGTTAGTTGTTAAGTGTTAAAGATAACCATCTTGAAACTTGTCAAGTATGTTATCAAAGTTAGTAGGAAGATCTATGGTGAGTGAATGATGTACTCGGATTTAAATTCAATGGGGTTTATCAGAAGCTTGATAAAATCATAGCGACTACACGATAAAAACCTCCACAAGTCTTAAATCAACCACATACAATTCTCTTCCATGTTTGATCTTTTGATTCGGGACACGAAATATTGCGCTATGTTAAGCAGATCGCCAAGTGATTTATGTAGAAATCACCCTACAACGAGGCCGGTCAAAACTTTATGTGCTAATGCATGCGAGAAGAGCGATATGTAGATCGCCTTCCGAAAGCAATACCGCACGAAAAGAAAATAGGTAACGATCTAGTCTTCACTAAGAATCCATAAGAATTCTCAAAGTATTAAGACTTTCATCGATCAAAAGAAAAAAGGAGAAGAAGAAGATAAAATGCATAAAGATAATCAACTCACATTATCATTAATATCATTCATCTAATATTATGGATTTGGTTCTTTCAAACCTATCAACATCCTAGATCCAATGATATTAATGAAATGGAGGAAGAAGAATAAAATTCACAAAAGATAATCAACTCACACTATCATTAATATCATTCATCTAATATTATGGATTTGGTTCTTTCAAACCTATCAACATCCTAGATCCAATGATATTAATGAAATGGAGGAAGAAGAATAAAATTCACAAAAGATAATCAACTCACACTATCATTAATATCATTCATCTAATATTATGGATTTGGTTCTTTCAAACCTATCAACATCCTAGATCCAATGATATTAATGAAATGGAGGAAGAAGAATAAAATTCACAAAAGATAATCAACTCACACTATCATTAATATCATCCATCTAATATTATGGATTAGGTCATTTCAAACCTATCAACATCCTAGATCCAATGATATTAATGAAGTGGAGGAAGTAGGAAACCAAAACAAGCATAAAAAAGGCAAAAAACCACATTCTGCCAGCAGGAAATCGATTTCATGCAGAGGGAAATCGATTTCCATAGTGCAGTTTTCAAAAAAAACAAGTCACGCTCAGCAGGAAATCGATTTCAGCCTTAAGGAAATCGATTTCCTCAGTGTAAAAATCAGCAAAAACAGCATTTAGAGGCATAAAACTTGACTTGAACAAATGTACAAACACCTTAAGATCAAACATCATTTGGAGCACGAATTTTCCATCAAATCACCATCAAATAGCACCAATATAGCATCAAAGATGCATCACACACAAGCAACAAAGATCTACATCATGATATTCAAAAAGGATGAAGAAAATTTACCAAATCTTGAACAAAACTTGGATCTACTTCAAGAATCACCAACACAAATCTTGATCTCTCAACAATTGAAGAAGAAAAAATGAAATGGATGGTGGTTTAGCTCAAAGTTTGTGAGGTTCAAGATGTAACTCACAAACTTTATGAAAGAATGAAGAGCTTTGGTGAATTTGGTAGGAATGAGGAGAGAAATTGCAAGAGGTTTTTTGGCTCTCCAAAGCTTGAGAAATGAATTTGCAAGAACTTTTTTGGCTATCCAAGCTTGAGAAATGAGAGAGTAGTGGGCTCTATTTATAGGATGAGAGCAAGAGTAGTGGTAGTTTGGTCTTTTTGCATTTGGTAATTAGCTTGTGTTTAATTGGTGATTAAAGTGACAATTAAATGGTAAAAAGTGGTAAAATGGGGTTTAAGTGGGTTTAATGAAGAGAATTATTTTGATGAGGTGGAAAATTGGTGAAATGACAAGGATGGTCAAAGAAAATAGGTGCCAAAATCAAATCAAGCTTCCCTCTCTATTTTTTTTGAATTTCGCCTTAAGGAAATCGATTTCCCCAGGAGTGAAATCGATTTCACTCTGTTCCAGAAGAGAATTTGGCGCAAAATACACTAGGGAAATCGATTTACCCAGGAGAGAAATCGATTTCATGCTGTCCAGAATGTGATTTTGTTGAAGATTGCTGCAGGGAAATCGATTTACCCAGTAGGGAAATCGATTTCATCAGTCAAAAATGTGAAAAATGCCTTGCTTATTGCATGTCTTGGCTTGGTACCTACAAAACAAAAGCCTACAAAGAAACAAAGCAATATTTTTGGTATTTGGGTTAGTATAATATGCATACAAGGTAAACAATCATTGGTGCTTGATGGTCCCTCTCATTGATGAGGTGAGTGCAACACCATAAACAAACTTCCAAGTGAAGCTCTTGATTAGTGATTGGGATATGAATGATATAGGATCTTTAGGGTCAAAAATTGGGGTATGACAGATGCCCCTATTTAAGTTTCTTCGATTTGGAGATACGATGATTGGAAATTTTCGTTTTGACAAAATCGAAGAGACTTAAATATATAAGACACAATTTTTGATCCTAAGATGCAATGCAATGTTAATGAATGCATGTGATGATAATAAAGCATGATAACATTGGGGAGTAGCAGGTGATCCACTGAGGGAAACAGATGTCTTGCTATAACTCCGCTGGGGAAACAAACGTCTTAGAAACTCCATTGGGGAAACAAATGTCTTGCAAGTAGAAACTCCACTGGGGAATGCAGGACTTTGTTGGAGACGGAACTTTGGTGGGAAAAGAAACTTCTCTGGAAAAACACTTCGCGTCAGAGAGATTAAAGTATCCTCTTTCACTGGGGATGAGAAAAGGGGATCATCCTCTTTCACTGGGGATGAGGAAGTATGCATCCTGAATCAGAACGCCAATCTTCCGTTAACAGAAATCACACCATCGTACCACTGATGATTGAAGAGATGTTCCGCCGTACCACTGACGATAACACATACCAATGTTCCACTAAAGGCATGAAGAGATATATACCACCGTACCACTGATGATATAGAAAGAGATGATTCATCGACGTACCACTGACGATGAAAGAGATGTACCGCCGTACCACTGACGATGAAGATAACAAAATACACCAACGTTCCACTGAAGGTGAACTACCAACGTCCCACTGGAGGTAGAAAGAGATGTATCGCCGTACCACTAACGATAACACATACCCACGTTCCACTGAAGGTATTGAAGAGAAATACATCGACGTACCACTGACGATGAAGATAACGAAATACACCAACGTTCCACTGAAGGTGAACTACCAACGTCCCACTGGAGGTAGAAAGAGATGTATCGCCGTACCACTAACGATAACACATACCCACGTTCCACTGAAGGTATTGAAGAGAAATACATCGACGTACCACTGACGATGAAGATAACAAAATACACCAACGTTCCACTGAAGGTGAACTACCAACGTCCCACTGGAGGTAGAAAGAGATGTATCGCCGTACCACTAACGATAACACATACCCACGTTCCACTGAAGGTATTGCAGAGAAATACATCGACGTACCACTGACGATGAAGATAACAAAATACACCAACGTTCCACTGAAGGTGAACTACCAACGTCCCACTGGAGGTAGAAAGAGATGTATCGCCGTACCACTAACGATAACACATACCCACGTTCCACTGAAGGTATTGAAGAGAAATACATCGACGTACCACTGACGATGAAGATAACAAAATACACCAACGTTCCACTAAAGGTGAACTACCAACGTCCCACTGGAGGTAGAAAGAGATGTTGTACGAAAATGACATAATCAAGCATGTCCCAAGCTGAACACCAGAGCAGAAACTGCTATCAATCTTTTGATGGCTTCAAAAAATATATGCTACCCAACACTAGGGAACATTGAAGCTGAGAGAACACCGTAGTTGAGTTCTAAACCAAACTCGAACCAGGCCAAAGGTATATTGAGTGTAATACGTTCTTCTGCATATGAATACATCAACATATCCATTCCTTGTAATGCACTCATGAATCAAAGTAAAAATTCTTTTATAATTTTCAAAAGGATTTTGTTGAAATCAATTTTCTCTTTGTTTCAAAAATTACTATCAACAATAAATGACATTTTGAGAGATATGAAAGAAATAAGATTGCCAATAAAAGATAAAGGCTCAAACTTTTTTAATGGAATGGAAGTCTGCAAAAGGCAAGACCCCATGGATTATTACAAAGTTTGGAAAGTGGTAATTTTGTGGAAAAGGTACATTGAAATGTAATGACCCCATCCTCTCTCTCAACTGGGAATTCCTGAGCAAAGGCTTCCGTTGAGAAGTGTCGAACTTTTTCATGATAAACAGAGGACTGCTGATGATCAAGTCTTGTCTGATGAAGTTACTTGCCATGAATCCCTAACTTTTGCCTGGACCGCCCTTTCGGGTTTTCAGTCCACCGGGTATTTTATTCTGTTTATGTCTCTAATTTTTGCCTGGATCGCCCTTTCGGGTTTTCAATCCACCGAGACGCTCTTTTTTGCCTAAGCCGCCCTTTCGGGTTTTCAACTTAGCGAGCTGTTCTTTTATTATTTAGGCGAAGTATTTCTTGACTACATCAGCATTCACGGGACGTGGGAGCTCTTCTCCATCCATAGTTGCAAGAATTAATGCACCGCCAGAGAAGGCTTTCTTAACAACATATGGTCCCTCAAAATTAGGAGTCCACTTGCCCCTTGAATCGGAGGTGAAAGACAAGATCCTTTTGAGCACGAGGTCACCTTCTCTGAATACACGAGGTCGAACCTTCTTATCAAATGCTTTCTTCATTCTTTTCTGATATAACTGACCATGGCATAAAGCCGTCATTCTCTTTTCTTCTATCAAATTCAATTGATCAAACCTGCTCTGACACCATTCAGCCTCAGATAACTTGGTTTCCATTAAAATTCTCAATGATGGAATCTCAACCTCAATAGGGAGTACTGCTTCCATGCCATAAACCAAAGAAAAGGGAGTTGCCCCTGTTGAAGTACGAACAGATGTACGGTACCCATGCAAAGCAAATGGGAGCATCTCGTGCCAGTCCTTGTACGTAACAACCATCTTTTGCACTATTTTCTTAATGTTCTTATTTGCTGCTTCAACAGCTCCATTCATCTTCGGCCTATAAGGCGAAGAGTTGTGATGTTCAATCTTGAAGCTTTCACACAATTCTCTCATCATGCTATTGTTCAGATTCGAGCCATTGTCAATGATGATCTTGCTCGGTACACCATATCTGCAGATGATGTTGTTCTTAATAAATCTGACCACAACTTGCTTTGTTACATTAGCATATGAAGCAGCTTCTACCCACTTGGTAAAGTAATCGATTGCTACCAGGATGAATCGATGTCCATTCGAAGCCTTGGGTTCAATCATGCCAATCATATCAATACCCCACATAGAGAAAGGCCATGGAGAGGAAATAACATTGAGAAGTGTCGGAGGCACATGAATCTTGTCAGCATACACTTGACATTTGTGACACTTCTTTACAAACTTGTAGCAGTCAGATTCCATTGTCAACCAATAGTAACCTGCTCTAAGAATCTTTTTAGCCATCGAATGTCCATTGGCATGGGTACCAAAAGAACCTTCATGAATTTCATGCATCAACATGTCTGCTTCGTGTCTATCCACGCATCTGAGCAAAACCATGTCATAATTCCTTTTATATAAAACATCAGCATTAATGAAGAAACTGCCAGCCAATCTCCTCAAAGTTTTCTTATCTTTATTTGTTGCCCCAAGTGGGTACTCTTGAGTCTGGAGGAAGTGCTTAATATCGAAATACCAAGGCTTTTCATCTGTTGCTTCCTCAACTGCAAATACATGAGCAGGTCTATCGAGACGCCTGATTGTAATTTGAGGTTCCTCATTATGGAAATTCACTTTGTACATGGAAGACAACGTGGCTAAAGCATCAGCCATCTGATTCTCATCTCGAGGGATGTGGTGGAATTCATCTTTGTTGAAGAATGTCAACAACCTTCTGGCGTAATCTTTGTAAGGGATTAAACCAGGATGACGAGTTTCCCATTCTCCTTTAATCTGATTAATCACAAGCGCAGAATCTCCATAAACATCAAGAATCTTAATTCTCAAATTAATGGCCTCTTCAAGTCCCATGATGCAAGCTTCATACTCAGCAATATTATTCGTACAGTCAAAACATATCCTTGCAGTGAAAGGAACATGTGATCCATGTGGAGTGATGATAATGGCGCCAATTCCATGGCCATAAACATTAGAAGCTCCATCAAAAATCAAACCCCATTTGGATTCAGGATCCGGCCCTTCTTCTGGCAATGGTTCATCCCAATCTTGAGATCTCAAATACATTATATCTTCATCTGGGAAGTCCATCTTGATAGACTGATGATCATCAATTGGTTGGTGAGCGAGGTACTCTGCCAACACACTTCCTTTCACAGCTTTCTGAGCTCGATATTCAATATCATATTCTGATAACAACATTTGCCAGCGAGCAATCCTTCCAGTTAATGCAGGTTTCTCAAATACATACTTAATTGGATCCATTTTGGAGATCAATAGGGTGGTGTGGTTCAACATATACTGTCTCAGTCGGCGAGCAGCCCACACCAAAGCACAGCATGTTTTCTCAAGCAGCGAGTATCTTGTTTCGCACTCGGTAAACTTTTTGCTAAGGTAGTATATTGCATACTCTTTTCGACCAGACTCGTCATGCTGACCCAACACACATCCCATTGAGTTTTCAAGCACTGTGAGGTACATAATCAGAGGTCTTCCCTCAACTGGAGGGAGCAAAATGGGAGGTTCAAGCAGATATTCTTTGATGTTGTCAAAAGCTTTCTGACAATCTTCATTCCACACACATCCCTGATTTTTCTTTAACAGCTTGAAGATTGGCTCACAGGTAGCAGTCATATTGGAAATGAACCTGGAGATATAATTCAGACGTCCGAGGAAACCTCTCACTTGTTTTTCAGTCTTTGGTGCTGGCATTTCCTGAATTGCTTTGACTTTATCAGGATCTACTTCAATTCCTCTTTGACTGACAACGAAACCCAATAACTTTCCAGAACGGACACCAAAAGTGCATTTGTTTGGGTTTAAGCGGAGACGATACTTTCTCAAACGCTGAAACAACTTTAAAAGATCCTCCATGTGCCCCTCTTCTGATTGGGACTTGGCAATCATATCATCCACATAAACCTCAATTTCTTTGTGCATCATATCATGGAAAAGAGTAGTCATGGCCCTCTGATATGTCGCACCAGCATTTTTCAACCCAAAAGGCATCACTTTGTAACAGAATGTCCCCCATGGCGTGATAAAAGTTGTCTTTTCCATGTCTTCAGGTACCATCTTAATCTGATTGTATCCTGAAAAACCATCCATAAAGGAGAAAACTTCAAACTTTGCAGTGCTATCTACCAACATATCAATGTGAGGTAGAGGAAAATCATCTTTCGGACTGGCTTTGTTCAAATCTCTGTAATCCACACACATGCGAACTTTTCCGTCTTTCTTCGGAACAGGCACAATATTGGCAATCCATTGAGGATATACAGAAGTGACAAGGAAACCTGCATCTATCTGTTTCAAGACCTCTTTCTTAATCTTTTCTGCCATATCAGGATGACTCCTTCTTAACTTTTGCTTGACAGGAGGACATTCTGGTTTCAACGGCAAACGATGCTCCACAATATCGGTGTCCAACCCAGGCATATCTTGGTAGGACCACGCAAAAATGTCAACATACTCTTTAAGAAGCTCTACCATCCTCTTCTTAACATCCTGACCAAGCAGTGCCCAATCTTGACTTCCTTTTTATCCTTTTCAGAACCCAAGTTGATGACTTCTAATGGCTCTTTATATGGCTGAATAGTGTCTTCCTCGTGCTCAAGCAGTCGGGAAATCTCATCAGGAATACATTCATCACTCTCTTCTTCCGCCTCATACACAGGACACTCGAAGTTAGGAGAGGGCGCAGGGTCATTACTTTCAACGGTTTTATTGATTAATCTGCACAAATGATTATTATTTCAGGAAAAGGAAAGATATATGCAAACATGTAATCGTGCAGATTATGGAAAATGAAAACATTTTTTAAGGTTTTATGTGTTACCACTTTCCAGAAAAAAGCAAAAAGATAAAAAGCATTTATATGCAGAAACAAAATGACTTTTATTGATGATTTTAATGTTTAAAACAAACAGAAAACAGCCCCAACAACTTCACTTTCATCTTGGGCAGAATGAAAGGATTTTGAAAAACATAAAAGCAAATTACTTTGAGACATGAGTACACTCAGGAATGTCAATGGTGATCCAGTTCTTAATCATCTTTCCATGGGTCACAAAGCTTGGCACTTCTGGCTCTGGTTCATCTTCAACAATAGCGTTCACCTCTGGAAGAGTCGGATGTAGGAACCCAGCACTATGAAACATCTCTTGATAAGGACGAAAAGCAGATTCATACTTCATCACAGACTTGTCTGAGGCAGAAAATCCCAGACCAGCTCTATTCCTGTTCTCTTGAAGACTCACCACTTGTCCCCAGACTCCTGAATGTCCATTCTGAACCACCAGTTGAGCATCTTTGAAGGAGGCAATGGAAGCTTCATCTTTTTTGATTTCATCATTAACAGACAGGGCTTGGAATGCAGTTCCAATGACCACTTCATCAGCTTCTATGGTACGGAATGAAGAGAGATGACTAATCAGCAAAGCTTGTTCTCCATTCACAAAAACCATCTTTCCATCTTTCACAAATTTCAACTTTTGGTGAAGAGTTGAAGTAACTGCTCCAGCCTCATGGATCCATGGGCGTCCCAATAAGCAACTGTATGCAGGGAAAATATCCATCACTTGAAAAGTAATCTTGAAGACAAATGGTCCAATACCAATAGGCAAATCAACCTCTCCAACCACTGATTTCTTCGATCCATCAAAAGCCTTGACAATCACATTGCTAAATCTCATTGGTGTGCCACCATAAGACAGCTTAGCAAGAGTGGATTTTGGCATGACATTCAGAGATGATCCAGTATCAATCAACACATTAGACATTGAGTCCTCTTTGCAACTGACAGAGATATGCAAAGCCAAATTATGATTTCTTCCTTCCTCAGGCAAATCTTCATCACTGAAGCTCAAATTATTACATGCGGTGATATTACTCACAACCCCATTAAACTGATCCAGCGTCACATCATGATCCACAAAGGCTTGATCAAGTATTTTCATCAGAGAATCCCTATGAGCAGGAGAATTCGCCAGCAGCTCCATTATAGAAATCTTGTACGGAGTGCGATGCAGCTGATCCACGATCTTATAATCACTCATCTTGATAAGCTTTAAAATCTCATCCATCTCCTTTCCTGAAGATGACCCAGCATTCACTTTTGTCACATCGTTATTGTTCACAGGCACTTGAGTAGAATTCCTCTGGACATCCACAACTGTTTGGGGTTGAGTAAAAACTCGCCCACTTCTAGTCACTCTACTGACATCTGCTATATTCTCAATAGAAGACAGAGGCTTAATCTCAACTTCTTTTCCAGCTTCCAGCATGGTGGCATTGTATCTGTAAGGTACAACTTTATCAGAACTATAAGGTACAGATCCAGGCAAACATATCACAAGAGGTTCTACAGCAGCTTTGCCATAATAACCAATCTCTACACATTCCGGGATTTCAAAGCATGGTTCAATCACATTGACATAATCTTCATCTCTATCCCTCAGAATCTCAATGAGCCTTTGATCTATCATCTCTTGCAAGTCTCTTCTTACAATGTAACACCCTCGAGGATTGACTGAACAAATCCTACAAGCAGCATGATTATGTTCATAATGACCGTATTCACACAGAGTGGCATGCATCTCTACCAATGATCCTCTGATGTGTTCTACACGATAAATCTTATACTTCCCAGGGCATCCATACACCATATTCACAGCAGACGCTTCATGAGTTGGCAACGGATTTTTCTTCACATTTGGGCCAATATCACGGAAAGAGAGCATTCCAGAACGGACCAATCTCTGAACTTCATTCTTCAGGGGCCAACAATTTTCCAAATCATGCCCAGGAGCATTCTGATGAAAAGCACAAGTGGCATCAGCCTTGTACCACCAAGGGAGTTTCTCTGGAACAGGAGGTGGTGACCTTGGTTGAACCAGCTTTTTATGAATTAGAGCAGGATACAGTTCAGTGTATGTCATAGGGATAGGATCAACATTAACTCGAGGATACGAATTCCGCCTTGCTGGTTGTTGATTAACAGGAGCTACAGGCACTGAATTCACAACAGGAGTTACTGACGCCACTTGTTGAGATTGATTCCTGACTCGACTATTCCTCCCATGAGAAACAGCATTGGCATCTGACTCTTTCTTCTTCTGGAATGAAGAACCGTACTTCTTCGCACCACCAGATGAATTGTCATTTCGAACCAAACGACCTTCTCGCACAGCTTCTTCTAATCCGACACCCATACCCACCATTTCGGTGAAGTCTACAGGAGCACTAGCAATCATCTTCTCATAATAAAACGGACCAAGAGTCTTCAGAAAAATCTTAGTCATCTCTTTTTCTTCCATAGGAGGAATCACTTGGGCGGCAACCTCACGCCATCTCTGAGCATATTCCTTGAAGGATTCCTTCTCTTTCTGCATCATAGCTCGCAATTGATCCCTATCGGGAGCCATGTCCACATTATACTTGTATTGCTTCACAAACGCTTCAGCTAAGTCATTGAAAGTGCGGATATGGGTGCTATCAAGGCCCATATACCACTTAGAAGCAGCTCCAGTCAGACTGTCTTGGAAATAGTGAATCAACAGACGTTGATCATCAGTGTGAGTGGACATCTTCCTTATATACATCACCAGGTGTGCCTGAGGACAGGAATTTCCTTTGTACTTCTCAAATTCAGGCAGCTTGAACTTAGCAGGTACTTTCACATTGGGAACAAGGCAAAGATCATGCACATTCTTTCCAAATAGTTCTTTCCCACGCAAGGCTTTCATCTCTTTCTGTAATTCTTCAAACTGATCTTGGAAACCATCCATTCTGTCATGAATTTCACTTGGAGCAGCATCATAAATGGGCTCTGGGACAAAAGGACCAGTTTGAACAATAGGAGAGGTGTTGACCATAACAGGAGTCAACGGGCGAGTCATCTCAGGAACAGACAAATAACCTTCAGGCATGCCCCAGGGGTATCCATTAGGCATACGTTGCTGAGTAGCACCAACAGGAATAGCAGGAATGGTTGTAGCAGCAATTTCAGAAATCACAGTGGTCTGACCCTGAGCTTGGGCATTGGGGGGAG
Source organism: Vicia villosa (assembly GCF_029867415.1). Lineage (NCBI taxonomy): Eukaryota > Viridiplantae > Streptophyta > Magnoliopsida > Fabales > Fabaceae > Vicia > Vicia villosa. The sequence goes on along the minus strand of NW_026705674.1, from coordinate 30,509 downwards.
GAACTTGATTCTGATTCTGATTCTGAGCAGCCATCAATGTCTCAACCAGAGATGTGAGACGATCCACACCAGATCTCAAAGTAACAACCTCTTCACGTAGCTCACGATTCTCTTGTTCAAGACCTTCCATCTTCTTTTTGCAGTTAGCTCGAGTATTATACCGGTGAGACAGCTTGATTCTGTATGAAGAACACTGAATAAGACCTCGGGAATACTCTCGGAAGCAGGACCAAAATGCAAAATGATGCATGAAATGCAATGCAAATGATTTTTATTTTTGGTTTTCAAGGAACTTTTAAGACATTAATTGTAAACATTAGCAAAAAACATCATAAAACATAACAAGATTCTTTCATTAGTCATGGAAAAGCATACAAAAGGATTCAAAGATCCAAAATTACAAAATAAAGGAAAAGCTAAAAACTAGAAGGGAACACTTCTGATGAAGATCCAACTCCTCTTTGCAGCTTCCTACGGAGCTTCTCCAATTCATCTTCATAAAAGGCCTTCAAATGAGCATTCTCGACCATCAGCTTATCAGCAACTTCTTTCCATGCGACTGAATCTTCTTGTGGTCTCTTTCGCTTTTCACCATGTTGTTGAAGCAACTCTTCTTGATGACGAATCTGATCTTCCTTTTCCATCAGCCAACCATCTTGGATATCAAGCATTTAATCCTTTTCTTTCAAGTGTATCTTCAACTCTTTGTTCTCAAACTCCAAAGCATCTCTTTCCGCTCTCAACTTAGCCACGAGCTCTAGATGTTCTTCACTACTTTCAACAGGAGTAGTGGAAGACAATGGCGGAGTAACGAGTAGAGAAGGCTCCTCAAGTAAATAAGGCATCTGAAAAGTATGAGCTCTAGCTCGAACCCAATCAGTGTAGTCTTTGAGAGCAACACATTGTTTTGTTCCCAAATGTCTCTTCCTATCAACATGGTGCCAAGCACGCACAAACCGATTTCTCATATCCGAATTTCCATCTTGATTAAGATAAAAGATTCCTGACACAAGAATACTAGCGGGTCGTTCCTTCATAGGATAGAAAAATTGACGCCTTGCAAGAATGGGGTTGTAGGTAATCCCTCCTTGTATACCAAGAAGAGGTACATTAGGGAATTCTCCACAACTATCAATAATCTCACCAATGTCATAAGCAGGATTGTACCAATGGATATTCCCATTAGTAAGAGGCATGATCTTCTGAGACCATGAGAGACCATCAGGATTGTTCAGGAAGCTCTTAGCTTGAGGTAAGTGCGAAATAAACCACTTATAGAGCAAAGGAGTACAACAATTGATAAGTCCACCTTTCTTATCATTCCTATGGTGAATGGAATGATAAGTATCCCCAAGCAAAGTAGGCACAGGATTCCCAATCATGAAAATCCGAATAGCATTAACATCGACAAAGTGGTCAATGTTGGGAAAGAGTATCAAACCATAGATGAGCAAGGCCAAAAATGTCTCAAAAGCAATCATACTTCCTTTACTAGCCAACATAGAAGCCTTTCCAATCAAGAACTTAGAAGTCAACCCCCAAATTCCTCCTTTTTTGGTCATGTTTGCTTTCACATCTGATATTTTCAAATGGAGGAATTCTGCTATCTCATCAACCTGAGGCTCTTTCTCCAAACCACTAAACGGTATGTCATCCGTAACGGGCAAACCAATCCAATAAGAATACTCCTCCAAAGTAGGCATAAGCTGATAATCAGGAAAGGTGAAACAATGATAAACCGGGTCATAAAACTGCACAAGAGTCTCAAGAATCCCTTTTTCCACTTTAGTCTTCAAGATAGAGATCAATTTCCCATAACGGCTTTTGAAGTTGTCAAGATTAGGAACCAAAGTTGCTAGCTCTTTCAATTCCTTTGCACTTGAATTTCTGAAAGTGTACTTCTTGATGCTTCTCTTTTGATCCATAGTACCTGTGATGTTTACAAAGAATGTCTCTAAGTTCCTTGAAAACCAATTGTGAATGTCATTTTTATGAATGCATGAATGCATGGTTTATGCATCAATCACAATCAAGAGCACACAAGATCACATCAAATCACACAAATATCAAACAGTCCAGGTTCAAAGGTTCGACGTCACGAGCATGGAGTCATGGGTCTACCCATCCCACAAGGTGTGATCTAGGGAATTTTGTACCTGCCAGTCGGGTTCTACAAAGGTTCCCAGAGTTTTCAATCTTCTATCGGATATTACCGGCACGCACAATTGCTCATGGGCGCCAATAATATGCCTAAAAAGACCTCGTCTGAGCGTAGTATCGCATGACAACAAGCTCAAATTGGTACTTGATCTTGTTTCTGCACTACATCCTAAAAAGGCTTAGATTGGTTAAAAGGGTTCTAGGCCATTCAGCTTCTACGGACACTCACTATTGAAAGTAATAGCGTTATCACGATGGTTCGTAACAACCTCTACTACCTTCCATGAGGCCTCCACTGATTGGGGTTCCACCATATGACGCTCATGGTAAGGATTGCTCCTGACATGCGACTATTGGTCTTACCACCTCCTATCTCAAGTTACTCACCAAAGTTCGGGTTAGAACTTTATCTCATCACCGAGGAACCATCGAGCACCAAAAGAAAAAAAAAAAAGAAAATAACAAACAAAGCACACAGCAATATATACAGATAAAAACACACAGATAAACAAAAATAGGCTTAACACGCTTAAAAAAAAACTGGATCCCCAGTGAAGTCGCCATTTTTCTGTAGCGGGGAAAATCTGATATCGAAGCCATGGGATTGACTCGAATCAATATTCCGTTTTGAAATCGCCACCGCGCTTTATTTTTTCAAAGGAAAAGGGAAAAGAACGTAAAACCCAAAGTTTTGTTTTTAAAACAAGAAAGAGATCTCAGGTACGGGTGTTGATTATATGAGGGGAAGGTTTAAAGCACCCCTCATATCCGTGGTACTCCACGGGAACCTTTTTGAAAATCTGTGTGTGTGTGTGCTAAAAAAGGGTTTGTTTTATTTTTAAAATAAGCTCGGCAAAGCGTTAAGCTTTGGGCCTACATACCTCCTCGGTGCAATGGAGAAGTCAGAGCTAATGTAGTTCCGCTTTTGGGAAAAAACGTTTTTAAAACGTATAAACACTTTGTTGTCGTTAGAGAGAAATACTCAGCCATTGATCTTGAGCATGAGAACAAACAAGTTCTTTGCATCGCAAATGAAAGAAGGGCTCCAACTCGGATAAAATCAACGAGTATGCCACTAGCTCTCTCACGCGGAAAAGATCTCATTATTATCAATCAATTTCAAAATCGTGGGGTATAACCACTCGTTTCGACAATTAACGGTGTCTAAACTTTTGAAGAAAAGCCACTAAGGGCGAAAGATATTTTTAAGAAAAGAAAAAAAAATTTGAAAAGGTTTGCAAACATAAGAATATTTTGGAAAAAGGGAGAAGATTTTGAAAATTTAAGAATGGGAGGAGATGAAGAGGCTAACCTAATGCGTAAAATAAAAGCTAAGGAAAGAAACGGTCTAACCAAATTAAGAAGCCAACACTTGACATTACGAGTCAAGGTAGTTTTCCCATCCTTTGGAATTATCAATACCAACACATTAACACTTGGGGATCCAGATGAACTTATTATCTTAGCACCACTTTGCATTAAGCACATTAGAATTCTGACGAAAATCGGGCAGAGTAACGGCTGTTTTCGGGTAAAATCCTTATATCAATGCCTTGGAATTAACCATCAAGGGCTTTCAAGGAAATACCTGCATACATAAACATACAACAGAACAATGCCAGACAGACAGAACAAACACAGGATGGTAATAGAATGAGTCCAGAGGTACTAGGTCCATAAGTCCGAATCTCCAAAGCGCTAGGGATAGTAACCGATAGTCCAAAGAGAGCCTTATGTATTTTTTAGATTTTTGGTTATTTATTAGTGTTTTGGCGGAAAGATAAAGTATGGTCCAAGTGGACAAAAGAAAAAATAACAGAAGCATAAACATATGTCCAAGTGGACAAAGAGAAAATGACGGAAAGTAAATATGATGAAATGATAAAATAAAGCGATAAAGCGAGAAATATAAAGAGCGGTAATATAAAGAGCGGTATAGTAAAGGTGCGGAAATTAAAGTTAGTTGTTAAGTGTTAAAGATAACCATCTTGAAACTTGTCAAGTATGTTATCAAAGTTAGTAGGAAGATCTATGGTGAGTGAATGATGTACTCGGATTTAAATTCAATGGGGTTTATCAGAAGCTTGATAAAATCATAGCGACTACACGATAAAAACCTCCACAAGTCTTAAATCAACCGCATACAATTCTCTTCCATGTTTGATCTTTTGATTCGGGACACGAAATATTGCGCTATGTTAAGCAGATCGCCAAGTGATTTATGTAGAAATCACCCTACAACGAGGCCGGTCAAAACTTTATGTGCTAATGCATGCGAGAAGAGCGATATGTAGATCGCCTTCCGAAAGCAATACCGCACGAAAAGAAAATAGGTAACGATCTAGTCTTCACTAAGAATCCATAAGAATTCTCAAAGTATTAAGACTTTCATCGATCAAAAGAAAAAAGGAGAAGAAGAAGATAAAATGCATAAAGATAATCAACTCACATTATCATTAATATCATTCATCTAATATTATGGATTTGGTTCTTTCAAACCTATCAACATCCTAGATCCAATGATATTAATGAAATGGAGGAAGAAGAATAAAATTCACAAAAGATAATCAACTCACACTATCATTAATATCATTCATCTAATATTATGGATTTGGTTCTTTCAAACCTATCAACATCCTAGATCCAATGATATTAATGAAATGGAGGAAGAAGAATAAAATTCACAAAAGATAATCAACTCACACTATCATTAATATCATTCATCTAATATTATGGATTTGGTTCTTTCAAACCTATCAACATCCTAGATCCAATGATATTAATGAAATGGAGGAAGAAGAATAAAATTCACAAAAGATAATCAACTCACACTATCATTAATATCATCCATCTAATATTATGGATTAGGTCATTTCAAACCTATCAACATCCTAGATCCAATGATATTAATGAAGTGGAGGAAGTAGGAAACCAAAACAAGCATAAAAAAGGCAAAAAACCACATTCTGCCAGCAGGAAATCGATTTCATGCAGAGGGAAATCGATTTCCATAGTGCAGTTTTCAAAAAAAACAAGTCACGCTCAGCAGGAAATCGATTTCAGCCTTAAGGAAATCGATTTCCTCAGTGTAAAAATCAGCAAAAACAGCATTTAGAGGCATAAAACTTGACTTGAACAAATGTACAAACACCTTAAGATCAAACATCAATTGGAGCACGAATTTTCCATCAAATCACCATCAAATAGCACCAATATAGCATCAAAGATGCATCACACACAAGCAACAAAGATCTACATCATGATATTCAAAAAGGATGAAGAAAATTTACCAAATCTTGAACAAAACTTGGATCTACTTCAAGAATCACCAACACAAATCTTGATCTCTCAACAATTGAAGAAGAAAAAATGAAATGGATGGTGGTTTAGCTCAAAGTTTGTGAGGTTCAAGATGTAACTCACAAACTTTATGAAAGAATGAAGAGCTTTGGTGAATTTGGTAGGAATGAGGAGAGAAATTGCAAGAGGTTTTTTGGCTCTCCAAAGCTTGAGAAATGAATTTGCAAGAACTTTTTTGGCTATCCAAGCTTGAGAAATGAGAGAGTAGTGGGCTCTATTTATAGGATGAGAGCAAGAGTAGTGGTAGTTTGGTCTTTTTGCATTTGGTAATTAGCTTGTGTTTAATTGGTGATTAAAGTGACAATTAAATGGTAAAAAGTGGTAAAATGGGGTTTAAGTGGGTTTAATGAAGAGAATTATTTTGATGAGGTGGAAAATTGGTGAAATGACAAGGATGGTCAAAGAAAATAGGTGCCAAAATCAAATCAAGCTTCCCTCTCTATTTTTTTTGAATTTCGCCTTAAGGAAATCGATTTCCCCAGGAGTGAAATCGATTTCACTCTGTTCCAGAAGAGAATTTGGCGCAAAATACACTAGGGAAATCGATTTACCCAGGAGAGAAATCGATTTCATGCTGTCCAGAATGTGATTTTGTTGAAGATTGCTGCAGGGAAATCGATTTACCCAGTAGGGAAATCGATTTCATCAGTCAAAAATGTGAAAAATGCCTTGCTTATTGCATGTCTTGGCTTGGTACCTACAAAACAAAAGCCTACAAAGAAACAAAGCAATATTTTTGGTATTTGGGTTAGTATAATATGCATACAAGGTAAACAATCATTGGTGCTTGATGGTCCCTCTCATTGATGAGGTGAGTGCAACACCATAAACAAACTTCCAAGTGAAGCTCTTGATTAGTGATTGGGATATGAATGATATAGGATCTTTAGGGTCAAAAATTGGGGTATGACAGAATGCTGATACAGTCAAGAAATAATTTGTCTAAAAAAGAACAAAAGAACAGCTCGGTAAGTTGAAAACCCGCAAAGGGCGACTTAGGCAAAAATGAGCGTCCCGGTGGACTGAAAACCCGAAAGGGCGATCCAGGCAAAAATTAGAGACAATAAACACAAAAAAATTCATCCTGGTAGATTGAAAACCTGAAAGGGCAATCTAGGCAAAATTAAGGATTTATGACAAAGTAACTGCATCAGTCCATACTTCGTCATCTGAGGAGTCTTTTTCATCAAAGGATCTTCGATCAAATCATCACCAATCTGAAGCGACAAGCACAGTTGGAACTCAAAGTTGTTAGGGGGAATAGTGGTTATTGCTTTCAATGTAGCCTTTTCCGCATAATTACCATTTCCAACTTTTGTAAATACTCCATGGAATCACGCCTTTAGCTGATTACCATCCTATTAAATAAATTTGAGCCTTGTGCCCATTTGTTTGCAATCTTTGATTTCTTTTAGCTTGCAAAATGACGCTTTAATTGTGTTATTCACTTTTGAAAGAGAAAAAGAAAAAAAGTTTTAAATGAATTTACTTCACTTTTTCAAAATAAAAGCGAAATTTTCCTTTGAGTTGTGAACAACAGAAGGAACATCAACAGCTATCTCCATAGGACGAATCAAAAATTATGATAGGAAAAGCTCTTCTATCCCCAGTGAAGAAGGTCTTTTATCCCCAGTGACGAAGATTTTTCATCTCCATTGAAAAAGTTCTTCCATCTTAATAAGAAAAGATGCTTATCTTCCCCATAGAAGTTTAAAGCATGCAACACCATTCATCGCCTGTGTTATCTACACCGTGTTGAAGAACATTTGCCAAGTATCTGGTTGTATTGCGACGTCGGTCCTTCTCCAGTATATACTTCTCTGTCTGTCAATATCGTCAGCATGCATACGACATTCATGACATTCATCATTCATACATATTTGCATCATTTATGCATTCTTGCATTTTTCAATGTTTGCTTCAAAATCACTTGTTTAGGATATATCTATCCCAAAAAAAGAAGAAAAGAAAAAAGAAGAAAAGAAACAAGTATGGGCGTGTCATCTCTCCAATAGATTGTCACCCATAAGCAGAAAGAACATCTTCTTTCTCCAGTTCCCCACTGAGATCATTCCTCGTGGAAGAAGGTTGCTTCAGCTTCTCCTCTCAAAACAAAGGAGAAAATCCCCACTTGAGTTCATGCCTCATGGGTACAAAGTCTTGTTTGACTGTTTCTTTCCAATTCATTCATTGGTTAGAACCTTGTCTTTACCAGAGATTCAAATTCCGATTCCTCAAATAGAGTCGAGAAAAGTTGAACCATAAACAATAGCCTCGTCATCTGAGCTGTTTATGTTTCTTTCAAAAGATTTTTCCTCTCTAGGAAATCAATCATGAAGACCATTTGACAATCAGGGCCCTATTACTATTCACAAGGCTGAATATCCAGTAATTTCCCTAACAAAGTCTCCAGGATCATTTTATCACTCGGCTGATAATTGATCATGTCTTCAAAACCGCTATCACAGGGCTGGTAGTCGGTAACCTTTTTGTTCTGGTTATATTATTTAACATGTCTATCACAAGGCTGATAGTCAGTAATATTAACCGAACCTTTGAAACTCTTTTTACCATGTCAAGTCTATCACCATGCTGATAGTCGGTAATACAGTTTCATACCTTTCACCTTCACATTATTAAACAAGTCTATCCCCATGCTGATAGTCGATAATGTCGATAGGTAAGCTTTTCTTACAAAGCTATCATCCCCCAGTGAAGCATACACTTGCTTTCCCGAAAAGGAAAAAAACAGATTCTCTTTCTAAAACGGATTGAGACATCCTTCCCGATCTCTTGTCCCCAGTGGAGTCAGTTCTTGATATCCCTTCGGTAAAGATATCCTTGCATGATTCGCAATTTTGGTATCTTAGGTCCAAAATTCGCGTCTTCTGATATTTAAGTCTCTTCCACCCTATCAAAACGAAGATTTTCAATCTTCATCTCTCAGGTTGAAGAAACTTAAATAGGGGCATCTGTCATATCCCAATTTTTGACCTAAGATACCATCTCATATCATCTGCATATGCATCATTTGCATCTCTAACAAACTGTATAGCTTGTGTTTGCTACTTGTGACTCAGCAAGGTTTAATTGAGAAATCATTCATCAGTACAAGCAACAATCAATTATGGTTTTGTTCTCCCTTCATCTCAAAGGAACTATCTTCATCAACAATCAACATTTGGTCCTCAGAGATTCATTTCAACAAGCTCAAAGGCTCTGAATTAACCAAATTAGGGTATTGACTGAAGATAGCATACTCCTGATTTTTGCTCAGGATTTGACCTAATGACTTGGGACATGATCTCAAAACCCCAAGAACATCATCTTAACCTAATCTATTGGCTCAAAACATCTCCTACACAAGGATTGATCAACAGTGAAGTTTCAAATCATCAAATTAGGGTTTTGAACTATCAGGGACTGAAATCAGGGATCACATTTGGGAAACCCTAAAAATCCCCAGGGAGTCAATCAAAGGTTTCAATCATCTTCAAATAATACCTATGACAATATCCAATGGAAATTACATCTCAATTCAAGACCCACAGTCATCAATTTCATCAGGTCGACAATTTGGGTTTTTGACCTAATTCACTTGAACAACTGACTTTTTAATCAGAACATGGTGCCACAACTTAAACAATGACTCAAGGTCCTCAAATAACTCAATGTGATCCATTCATACCACTCATTTGGTGAGGATAGCCTGGTTCATTTGAAATCTCCAGAAACGCGATTCGTTTGAGAAAGTCAACTGTACAAGATCACCATTGACTTTTGGGGAATTTTGGTCAACCATGACTTTTGAAGTTTTGAATCATCAATATATGATATATGAAGTCATTTGATCAAGAAAAATCAAGAAAATCAATCAAGAATCAAAAAGTCAAAAGTTTGACTTTTATACTTAGAAAAATTTCTAAGTGTTTTTCAATGTTTTTTTCCAATTTTTGGAAGGGAATAACTCAAAATTTCACCTACAAACTGAAAAAAAACTTCCAACATGAAAGTTGTAGATTTTGATCCAATGAACAACTTTGTCACATATAATGATTTTTTAAAAGATCAACCATTTAAGAGATATGGAGCTTCAAAGTTGGTATCTTTTGAAAATTTCACTTAAAATCTCACTTTCTTCAAAATTCATGGAACTTTTTCACCCATTTCCTTAAAGGTCTTGAAGAAACTTTCAACTAGGGTTTTGAAGTGTGTAACATGAGCTTTTCAAAATGTCCAAAAGCATGAAAAAATATGGAGCATAGCTATGGTTTTGAATTTTGACATTAGTAACCATTATGCTTGAATTTTCACCATTTTTCACTAAGTTTCAATGCTATATGGTCTCTAAAGCAAGTAATGACACATCAAAGCAATAATTGAAAGATATTTTTTGATTTGAAGATCAGAATGGAAGAGGATAAGAAGCTTGGAAGAATGACCATGGTTAAGTTACTTTAACCATTTTGCATTAAATGTAAAAGATTCCATTTTATCTCTTAAGCCAAATCATTACTCCTTGATCAACTTGCAAAGGTCTGAGTTCAGAACTCTTGGCCTATAAATAGAGGTTCAAATCACTCTTCAAAACACACCAAAACCTCACAAAAGATAGGTTTTCTCTTTCTTTCTTGAATTGCAAGTTTCTTAAGTTTCAAAAAGGTAGAAATCTCAACCTCTAAACCCTTGAAGTTCTGGCCAAGGTAATGCTTCTAACACTTCCTAAACATCATATGGAAGTTGTTTGATTCACTCACATACCCCAAAACACCTCAAATCTCAAAATCACTCTTCAACCTCCATATGAACATAAAATGAGCCTCATCATGCCAAAATCCATTCAAGCTCAATTCTGTCCAAACTAACACTTCCAACACCTCATATATGTCACATATGAACTATCCAAACACTCACATATAGCCTAAAACATCAGAATCATCAAGCTCGATCCTTACTCCAAGCAATTGCAGATCGGCTCCCATGGCTTTGCTCAGATGAATTCAGTTCACTCCAAGCATCCAGACATGTTCTATAATCATCATCGAAGCTATCCAGATCACTACAAAGAATCTGTAACACCCCTAGCTCGAAATTCAATCTCCAGTTTGGCCGTTTTTGAAGGTAAGCCTCATGAACTTCAAACTAATACATACATGCATCATAAATGAAAAATTGAGTTGCCATCTTGTTTCTGCACTATCACTGATCAATAGCCCTCAATCAATTTCACAATTCATCAATCATACACGATTTCATGTTCAAATTCAAAATTAGGGTTCTTCGTGTTCATCACAAAATTGATCACCTTAGAGCAAAAATAAATAAATTATGAGGCCACCATCATGTTCCTCGTGAAAAACCGAGTCAGATAGACCCTTTACTTGATCAAAACAACACAGTTTTAAAGATTTTCAAATTTCAGTTGGGGTTGTGTTCTTGGCGCATTTTTTGGTTTGGAAAATTCAAATCCTTATTTTAAAATATAATCAATTAAACGCGTGTGTATTACAAGCCATAAGCGTGGCTCAGTTGGCAAGTGTTTTGGTTAGTGAGAGTGAGGGCGTGGGTTCAAACCCTTGTGGAGACAAAACCTTTTTTTTAACACATATTTTCTTCATTTTTCTTCACAACTTCTTCAATTATTTTAACCTATCAAATTAATTCATTTTGACTTCATTTTTTGCACACTCTTTGTTTAATATATATATTTTATGAATATAAAAAAAAATCACAAAAAAATATTTTTTTTAATACATTTTTAATTAGGTTTAAAATGACATGTTTTTAAGTGTTTTTAATACTTTAAATATTGTTTTTCACTTGATTTTTCAAACCTAATCACTTGTAAATATTTTGTGATCAAACCCTAATCATTTAGGTATTAATTAAGTATAATCTTTGTGTTATTCTTAATTAAGTTGATTTCTTTCAAAACTTCAAAACAAACGATCGACGCTTTTCAAAACAAATCGCTTTCAAAAACCATTTCCTTTTGGTTCTCCTTTCAAAAAACTCTTGATTAAATCTTTTTGGATTAATCAATTGATTTTCAAAACCTCCTGGGCATCCCTTATGGTATAAGCCCCATTCCTTTGTATAAATTTAGGTTTTTTTATTGTATAAATATACCTATCTTTTTATACTTCGATCGAATTGATTTTAACCCTCGAATAACAAGATCAGAATTAGGGTTTTTTCTTCAAGATCAAAATGGGCCTCTCGAATATTAGAGAGTGTAAGTCCCTTTCCTTTTTCTTTCAAACAGTAAACTTCTTTCAAACTTTCAAACTGTTTTCAAACGACGAAACCTCGCGTTTTTTATAATAAAACAATCAACCATGTTTTATAAAATAAAACATGGGCCTCCATGTAGGTATAAGTCCCATTCCCTTACATGAAATTAGGTATTTCATTGTACATACACTTTTTTGTACATACCTCGATCAATTTGTTTTTTTTAACTTTGAATAACAAATCAAAAATGAAGGTTTTCTTTAAATCTTCCCAAAAATACCATGGGCCTCCATGTAGGTATAAGTCCCAAAGCCCCTATGTAAATATTTGTTTACATAGCTTTGAATAAACTCAAGTGGGCCTCTCCCCGAGTATAAGTCCCAATCCCCGTGTATACAAATGGATCATGCTTATAGGTATATTTCCTTCATAAACTCCATTATATACACACACCTTGACATATATATGTAACTGCTCATATTTGTTCATGTACTTGTTCATATTTGTTCGTACTTGTTCATATTTGTGATTGTGTTATATATACTTGTTCAACTTAGTACAACACTAGGTTCCCCATAGCCTCCTATTGGGCTTCGTGCAAAGAATCTCCCCTAGTTTAGGTTAGGACATAGAGTATGGTTTCCCGGTAAAATCGCTCTAAGAGCTCAAACCAACTATACCATGCCTCCTCTTGGGCTTTGCACAAACGACTTGTCCCTCCCATAGCCTCCTCTTGGGCTTACAATGCAAGGACCCTCGATTGTCCCTCCCATAGCCTCCTCTTGGGCTTACAATGCAAGGACCCTCGGATAGCCTCCTCTTGGGCTTCGTACAAGGACCCACGGGCTTCTTATAAGCATCCCCAATATCCAAAACAAATACCCTAGGAGATTAGACATTTTTCATCTCTATGATAGGAGTATCTCTTCTATATCATCACAATCAATCAATCAAAACTCTTTTTTTGCCACAAGGCTGGCTAATCAATCAAACCGTTTTGCGACCATACTGGCTGATTAATCAAAGTTTTTTTCACAAGGCTGACTTCATTGAAACTTTTGCCACAAGGCTGGCTGATTAATCAAAACTTTTTGTCGCAAAGCTGACTTCATTGAAAGTTTTTGCCACAAGGCTGGTTAAACAAAAAACATCTCTATCATTCTAAGCGCCATAAGTGGCACAGCCCAGGGCTTATAATGAAAAGATTTTCAAACAAAAATCAAACAGATGTATGTGATGATATAGATTAGATACATCGAGCATTAAGATGACATTTGTCTCTTATCCTTTGCTTCCACTAGCATAAGTGGGAACTACGATTGCTCTGACTTTCTCAACATCCCTTTGAGAATACGTAGGCACAAGATCGTATCCTTGGCAAGCAAAACTTCTCTCTCAAACCATTCAAACCTTAGCACCCGTAGACCCCGAGCTACAGATGCTCTGATTCCCTCTAAGGGATATGTATGCAGAGGATCGCGACGATCTTTGCGAGCATAATCAAACAAACACCTTAGGTCCCACCTATTTCACAAGAACCTCCACCATAACATAGAATGAAAAACATAGCAAAGAAACCTATAGAGTACTATAGATACGTTGGGTGCTAATACCTTCCCTTCGTATAACCAACCCTCTTACCCGGAATCTCTCCCCCACTTTTGCATTGCTTTTAGTTTTGGGCTTTGCATCTGTTTTTTAGGTTATTGCAACTTTTTTCCTTTTCCTACTTTGGAAACAATAAAAAGTTTGGTCGAAACAAAAGAAAAATCATTTTTTTAGCACTCGAGCCCAAAGAAGGCATCAGGTGTCTCATCTCGAAAAAGACACGATTTTTCCCCGCGACAGTACTTGAATACCCTAGTTATAGTATGCCAATGATGTCTACTAGGATTACTAGTAAATCTGCTCAACTTTCCAACCGCATAAGCAATATCTGGTCTAGTGCTAATCATAGCATACATCAAAGAGCCTATAGCTCTTGAGTATTCGAGTTGATCCACAGGTTTACCTGTATTTGGCATAAGCTTTTCTCCCGGATACATCAGAGTACTTACAGGAGAACAATTTTCATAATTGAACTTCTTGAGTAATTACAATCCCTTTATTCTCCTGTTTAATCTTAATACCAAGAATAACGTCTGCTTCTCCCATATCTTTCATAGAGAACTTTGATGACAAGAAATTATTTGTTTTATCAATTTGATTTTGGTCGGTGCCAAAGATCAACATGTCATCAACATATAGACAAATGAAAACTCCTTTACCGGATGTATCAAATTTGCTATATACACATTTGTCAGCTTGGTTTAGAATGAAACCCTTAGACAAAACAACCTCATCAAACTTTTGATGCCACTACTTTGGATCTTGTTTCATCCCATACAATGACTTAACTAGCTTACACACTTTATGCTCATTACCAGGCATTACAAATCCTTCAGGTTGCTTCACATACACTTCTTCTTACAAATCACCATTCAGAAATGCTGTTTTGACATCCATTTGATGAATCACTAGATTATGAATAGCCGCCAAGGCAATCAACAATCTAATAGTAGTGATACGGGCAACTGGAGCATAGGTATCGAAATAATAAATCCATTATTTTTGTCTGAAACCTTGGATAACTAATCTAGCTTTAAACTTGTCAATTGTACCATCGACTTTCATCTTCCTTTTGAACATCCATTTGCAACCCAATGGTTTGCAGCCTGGTGGTAATTCAGATAATACCCAAGTATTATTTTCCATGATATAACCAATCTCTTCATCAATTACTTCTTTCCAAAAAATAGAATCTCGAGATTTCACAGCTTCATCATACGTTCTTGGATCCTCCTCTATACTATAGCAATAATAGTATTGAGTTTCAATCTGATCCTTTGATCCCTAAACTAAATATAGTTGAAAATCAGATCCATAAGATCTAGATTTTCTAGCTCTTTTGCTCCTACGGGGTTCAAGTGTCTCACTTGGCACATCATTTGAATGATCATCTCTTAGAGATTCATCTGAATTAGGTATAGATATCTTTGGTCTAGGTATAGAAGAGAAACAATTCTCATCAAATATGGCATCTCTTGATTCTATAATCGTGTTAATAGAAATCGAGCCATTAGGTTATATAACATAAAACCTATAGGCCTTGGAGTGTTCAACATATCCAACAAAGATGCAAGCTACACCCTTTTCTCCGAAAGTTTTCCTTTTTGGGTCCGGGAGTCTAACCACGGCCCTACAACCCCAAACACGTAGAAATTTTAAGTTGGGTCGTTTCCTATACCAAAGTTCATATGGGTTAGTCTTGTTCCTTTTATTAGGAACCCTATTTAACAAATAACAATCCGTTAACATAGCTTCTTCCCAAAACCCTTCACTCAAACCAGAGTAAGATAACATGGCATTTACCATTTCTTTAAGAACTCTATTTTTCCTTTCAGCCACACCATTTTGTTGAGGTGTATAAGGTGCCGTAGTCTCATGAATGATTCCTACGGATTGGAAAAATACAGGATCATAATATTCACCACCTCTATCGGTACGTAATATTTTAATCAGCACATTCCGTTGCACTTCAACTTCAGTTTTATAAATTTTGAATTTATCTAAGGCTTCGTCCTTAGCGTGCAACAAATAAACATAGCAGAATCTAGATGCATCATCTATGAAAGTGACAAAATATCTTTTATTCCCTAATGATGGAGTAGCATGCAAATCACATAAATCACTATGTATTAACTCAAGAAGGGCAGACTTCCTTGTTATACTTTTAAAAGGTTGCCTAGTGATCTTTGTTAAGATGCAAGTTTTACACTTTTCGTTATTTTCATCAAAAACATGAATTAAATCGTTTTTAGACATTTCATGCATTCTTTTATAATGTACATGTCCTAGACGAGCATGTCATAACTAAAAGTTGATATCATTCGAGGAGGACATAAATACATAACCAGAATCATTAGGAACTCCATTCAAATTTATCATAAACATACCATTATTATAATATTCGACTTCGATAAAACATATTTATCGGATTCACACACTTGCTTGTATCCAATCTTATTCAATACAGCACTAGAAATTAAATTCTTACGTAATTAGGAACATACAATACATTAAACAAAGTAATAGTCTTTCCAGAACTGAATTCTAGCACCACGTTTCCTTTGCCTTCAACGGGAGCGAAGTGATCATCTCCCATGTAGATAGCAGAACCATCTTCCACAGGAACAAGAGTCTTGAACCAGAAACGATCCTTGCAAACATGTGTTGTGGCGCCAAAATCAATCCACCACGCGATAGCATCATCTTGCACATAAAATGCTTCAGAAGTTAGTGAAACCGAATGTTTAATCAAACTATTCAAATCACAAAATGATTTATGACCTTGGTTTTCGGATTGGTCCTTAGACCCCTTTCATGAACCACTTGCGTTCGCATTGTCGTGCTTTTTGCCGAAACGGAAATCCTTCTTGAAGTGGCCTGTTCTGCCACACTTCCAACATTCTAGTTTCGGTTTCTTGTTAACAACGAAACTGCCCTTTTTGTTATTGAAAGCACGCTTCTTTCCTTTGTTTTTGTTGTTATCGTTCTTACCACCCTTTGATCATATTAACCGAGGGTCAAGCAATTTCTTTGCCTTTTCCTTTGTGATCCTCATGCGCTCTTAGAGATTCCTCTATGCGCAAGTGACTTCCAAGTTGGATCAAAGACAATTCGCCTTTTCCATGTTTCAGATTGTGTTTGAAATCCTTCCATGAAGGAGACAACTTGTCTATGATGCTTGAGACAGATATTGTTTCATCCATCTTCAATCCATGTTGTGTGAACTGTCCAAGGATTCATAGGAGTTCATTGGATTGTTCCATGACAGACCTCGATTCAACCATTTTGTAATTGTTGAAATCGGTCACCAGGAACTTTTTACTGGATGAGTCCTCCGCCATGTACTTGGCTTCGAGACAATCCCACAATTCCTTTGCAGATTCCACGTTTTGGTAAATATCAAATAAGGGATCAGACATACCGTTAAGAATGTTCCCTCTGCATATGTAGTCTTCGTTCTCCCACTTTGATCGACGTCTCATATTTTCAACCATGTCATCCTCCACGAGTTCTGGAATTGGTGTGGACAGGACGTGCACCACCTTCAACGTTGTCACCATGAAATGCATCTTTTTCTGCCAACGCCTTAAGTCTTGTCCTTGAAACTTGTCCATTTTTCCGAAACTTTTAGTCATCTCCTTGACGGTGCTTCCTCCAGCCATGATTATCAAAGAAACTACTTTGTTCGTTTGTTAGAAATTTGGTATGATAATCCTGGATAACTTTGAAGAATCGTGTTCGTACACTTTCCGAACAAAGTATTTCGACCCTATTCTTGCCTGGGTTCACGAAATCTTTGTGGGGATGATTCTCAAAGAGCAATCTGTTTCTGACAATAGAGAACAAATCAAGAATGTAGAGAGGAAGTATTATTTTTGTGTGCTAAAATTGGGCCAAATGACTCCTTATATAGGAGAACAATAACAGAAACTGAAAAGACACACCTATTCAGAAAAACGGTCATGTCTGTTGGGAAAGGATACCCTAACGGGGCGCTGCCCCGCATCCTGCCAAGGGCTACGCCCCTTGGACCCCGACGGGGCGCTTCCCCGCATCCTTCCAAGGGCTACGCCCCTTGGACCCCGACCATTTAAATTATTCATATTCAATTACACGTTTGGCTCGACGAGCATGAACTCCGCACTACCCTAACTCGTTTAAAACTTAACGCATAATTGAATCGGCCTATAGTAAATCACATTACTACCAAAATACATTGATGATACTAAAATCACCAACATAAAGAAACCGCAAGCACCCTCCTCACTTCCTCATGAGAAAGATTCCCAATCATATTTGCCAACTCTTTCTGATCCACCGCACCAAACTCCTTGAGAATGTTAATTGCAACAAGCACCAGTTCCTCGCTCACATTTTCTATCTCTGCTACTCTAATCATGCACCAAAACACTTCACCGTGTTTCCCCTAAAAAATATAACCATCTTCCAGCGTTACTAAATCCTTCAAACGTTTAACCCTATTCTCCAGAATCTAATCTTCCCCATGTTCATCAATGATACTCAATAAAATCGACAAGAGAATGTCACATATTTTTGTTCTCCAAAGACCTTTTGACAGTACCATCAACGAATTCGCTGCATTGTATGCCAATTTCTTCAATTCCTGATCCATTGAGTAAATCAATTCCAAGATGTTTGAAAAGAATAGATCAAACCTCCCTTGATTGAACCAGAACTCCCTATTTAGAAAAGCATTCCCTGAAAGCTCCGATATCAACAAAAGCCCTTTCTTAATATTCAATTCCGCTTCTCCCGAAATGCAATCACAAGCATACTGAAGATGCTCTTCCCAACTGCCGAGAGGAATTGATGCAACCTATCAGCGAGGATGCCAATCATTTCGCATAGCGAAGGAAACACAATTTCTTCAGATTCAACCTTGAGTGAATGAAGAAAAGGCTCTTTGAGTTGAACCAAGATAGAGGAATGCATTGAACTGTTTACCCCTTCAGGAAGAACTTCAAGAAGAAGAGAAACGGTTTGCATTCGCGTTCGAAGCGGACGGTGAAGTTTGAGGATTTTGGCGAGCTTGAATGAGAATGCATCAGGGTAATGAAGTTCTAGTGATTTGAAAATTGTCATTAACGTTTCTTTCTTGGTTTCAGCATATACATCAACTGCTTGTTGCAGCGGCGAGAGGTCGATGAGTTCGAGTAATTTTCCTGCGTGTTGTTGAAGTTCCAAGCCGTGGAAGAGAGATTTGTCTTGGGCTTCTTCAATGCTCCTTCTCTTGAAAACTCTTTCTTCCAAGTAGTTGCGCGGTGGCGGATTTATGTCGGGCTCGAAGGGATCGCGTAGGACAAATTATGGCGGAGGTTGCAACAAATGCTTTTGAGTTGAGGCGGAGCTAGATGTTGACGCCATTGTTGAGAACAAGTTGAAAATTCTTCAATGGCTGATTTTGGAGGGAAAAGTAGTTGTCACGAATTGGTTTTTCTGTTGTGGCAGGTGTCCACGTCATCGTATTCTTACATTATTGGCTCACTCATTCTGATGGACCTGAAGCCCGTTACTTAGCAGGAGGAGATAATATCTGAATTTACCCTTATATATATATATATATATATATATATATATATATATATATATATATATATATATATATATATATATATAAGTATGAGAGTTTTTAGGGGAAGGGCGGAAAGGGTTTTAAAAAATAAGAAGAATTGAGGGAAAATAATAGAAAAAATTTAGTTTGGAGGGTTTTAGAGAGTTTGATTTTCTTCGTAACACCAAAAATTCTCTAATTTAGGGAACTCAAAATTTGTATTAAATGAGAGTTTTTGAGGGCTTAGACAAAATGTTCAAATATAATTTTTGTTATAATATTTCAAAAAGTAAAAATACATTAATGATAAACATTATTTTATCATTCTAAACAATATCTTCTTTTAAAAATATATAAAAAAAATTCTATATTTTTTTAAAAATTCAATTTTTGAAGTCCTTCCTTCACTTCCCCTCTAAACTCTTAAACATAGCCTTAGGCTTTGTTTGTGAGTTTGGAGGGGAAGAGAGGGGAGGGTTTTGAAAAATACGAAGAATTTAGTAAAAAAAAGAAAGAAAAGGGTAAGAGAGTTTTTAGGGGTTTGATTTTATTCATAACACTAAAAATTATATTGAAGGGGGATTTAGGAGAGTTTTGAATGGCTTACATAAATTTTCCATACATCTTTTAAATTCTTATAGTATTATGAAAATTCAAAATATAGCAATGATAATGACTCTTTTATCATTCTAAACAAAATCATTATTTCAAAAAATGTCAAATATTTTCCTATATTTTTTAAAAAATTCGTTTTCGGAAACCTTTCCCTCCTCTACTCTACAAATTCGCAAACAAAGCCTAACTCTGGAGATACACATCAGGAAGCACCTTTTTTTGGCAAAATATGTTTTTTCCGGAGCTTTAAAATTAATTCATGTTCATAGAATCTTTCGCAAGTATATCTACAGGACGTCTTAATAACAGAATGTTCCGTAGATGTACATACGGAACTGTCATACCCTAATTTTTGACCCCCCTGAGATGGCATATCTTCAGGATTTTTCATTAGGTCAAGACAAGTACCCAGAGCAGTCATTTCTCCATCTGGTACCTAATCGAGGATGCTCAAAGACAAGAAAGCTCAGGCAAAGGATCAATCAATACAAAGACTAGTCTCTAATACAATCATGGGGCTCAAAAGCTTCACTTTTCTCATCTATGATTGATTAGACATCCAGTCATATGAGTACAGGTTTACTCAGGTCACCAGACTAGGGTTTGGAGCCTATCAAGGACTAAAATCAGGGATCACTTTTGGGAAACCCTAAAAAGCCCCAGGGAACCATTCAAAGACATCAATCATATTCAAATAACTCATATGACAAGATCCACTGGACATTACATCTCAGTTCAAAGTCTACAGTCATCATTGTCCTCTGGTCGACAATTAGGGTTTTTGACCTAATTCACCAAGATAGTTGACTTTTAATCAGGGCATGAATCCAAAACTCAAGACATGATTCAAAAATCTCTACTACCTCAATATAATCCATTTACATCATTCATTTGAGGAGAAGATCTTGTTTCTACACAAAAGCCCAAAAATTCACTTTATCAGGGAAAAGTCAACTGTGAAGGATCATCATTGACTTTTAAGGTTTTTGGTCAAAAAATGACTTTCAAAGATCAATATCATCAATATATGGATGTCAAAGTCATTTGGCCAAAGAAATTCAAAGAAATTCATCAAGGAGCGAAAAGTCGGGAATTAGGGTTTTTGAAGGCATGGTGAGATCTCAAAATTTCACCTACACAACTCAAAAAACTTCCAACATGAAAGTTGTAGATCTTGCCAAATAAAACAACATCTTACAAGGGAACTTTTTTCAAAAGATCAACCATTTATGAAGTTTTGGAAATTTTGAAGTTTAGGTCATAAACACTTAGAAATTTTTCTAAGTGTTTTAACCTAGTTTTCATCCAACTTTAGGCTCATTTTTCACAAATTTCCCAAAGGATTCTGAAGAAACTCCAAACTAATGATTTGAAGTAGATGTTTAGGGCTTTCCAAATTGTGTTCAACCTTCTTCAAATTCCATTTGAGCTAGGAGTTATGCTTGTTCAAAGTTGGCCTCATGAAGTAAAATTATAGGTCATGTACAATTTGGAACTTTGCAATTTTGTGCATTTTGCTTCACTAAGTGATGCTACACGACCTCTAATGCATCTGAAACCATACCATACATCAATTTCCATCATTGCATAAGGATTAGAGAAGATTCCCAAAAACAAAGGCATGTGATTATGTAATGATTGCATTTTTGAATTTATGGCAAATTGATGATTCATCAAAGGAATCTTCTCCCAACCAATTGGAGCTCATTTCTGCAGCCATTTGGTCCCCTAAGATCAAGCAAAACCGATGGCTAGGGAGTGGTATCAAAGAGCTCATCATTGCACTTGGAATATTCTTTGAATTCCTTCATGGCTAAGAAAGCAAATCAACTTCACTAAGGAAGCTCACTCCTCTGCAGCTATACTGATCCATTTGCCTATAAATACAGATGCATTCCTCATTCAAAAACACACCAAAGCAACCATATTCCTTGCTTTCTCTTTCTCTCCTCTTGTTCATTGTTTTTCAAAGTTCTTTGGCAAGAAGAATCGATTTCTTCAAACCAGAGCTTATCTTTGGGAAGTGAACATTCTAACATCTCAAGGGAGGTCATTTGAGGTGATCCAAGCACCTGGATCACTTCTGTAGGTGGAGGAACACCATTGTTGCTCTCACTTTGGAGCATCTGCAGTTGGAGGTCCATGGAGTGATTCAGAAGGTTTCAAGGCAAGCCAATCATCCAGACACACTCCTCAGGTCATAGTGAAGCTAACCAGATGGCTGCAGCTCATCTGTAACTCAGAATTCAACAACCTCCATGTCCACTTGAAGCTCAAATCGAGGGAGGTCCATAGAACAATTCAGAAGGATTCAGGCTACAATAAGCATCCAGTTAGCATCATTGAGTCTCAGGGAAGCTATTGAGATCATTCATTCAAGCCCAGGTGCTCTCAATCATCCTCACGACCTCCATTTTCAGAGGTAAGTTTCTGAACTTCACCTCTCTAATTTAAGTACTCTTTGTGAAATAGCTCGATTCTATCTTGTTCAGCATCATCAGAGGATTGAAAACCCTCTATCATCATCCATTTATCTTTCAGTATAGTCATTTAATTTGATTTTGAAATTTTAGGGTTCTTCACGATTTCTGGTAAATTAGTTAGATGTAGTTAATATTAGTTCATGTTAGTTACATATTTAGAATCGTGAGTGAAATTAGAGCAAGTTTCGTGTTTACATCATGGCAAATGGTTGAGAAACGAGTGAGTTCAGAAATTCAAATTCATGGAGCTTGAGGTTGAAGACGAAGATGGTGGTGGCGCGCAAAATTCAAATCTCAGGGCAGAGTTTATTTTATTTTGAGTGGTATGCGTTTTATAAACGACTGAACAACTTGCCCCAGTGGCCACCTATGCGCCCTTAGTCTCATCATGCCACAAGTCTGGGGTTCGAATCCCCCTCGCCCCAGACTTTTTGTTTCTTTTATTTTTTTCATGGTTTTACTACTTGTTTGAAAATATAATGAATTGAAGGCAAGTTACTAACACTGAGCGCGCGCTGGCTCAGTGGTTTGGTTTTGGGTATGTGACCTAAAGGGCGTGAGTTCAACCCCTCTAGGTGACAAAATCATATTTTTTATCACTTTTCACACTAAATTTCTTCACAACTTCACACAATTATTTAACCTATCAAATTAAATCATTTTCACTTCATTTTTCACACACTTTTTATTTAACATATCTATTTTGTGAATAATCAAAAAAAATCATAAAAATATTATTTATTTCATATATTTTTTAGGTTTAAAATAGTATGTTTTAGGTATTCTCTTAAATATCTTAATACATATATTCACTTTGTTTTAACCTAATCATTTTGTAAATAAAGTTTATGATAAAACCCTAATTGTTTAGGTCTTAATTAAATAAAAATCTTTATTTTTACTTTGATTAAGTTGACTTTTGTCAATATTCAAAACTGTTTTCAATCTCTAATTAAACGGACGATTAAGGTTTTCAAACAACAAAACCTTGTATCGTTCCAAATCATTGTCAAATTGCTTTTACACCAGTACTGCAAAGTACTGGGCCTCTAATAGAGTGTAAGTCCCAAAAACCTTCTCTTCTTAGCTTGTTTTCAAAACTGTATTTTCAAAATCTTCTTTCTGTTTTCAAAACATTCTTCTGGTATTTGAAGGGCATTATTCCCGGTGAAACTCTTCAGATACCTATGTGACCTTTGTCCATCTTCACTTCTTCTGTTTTCAAAAAACCATTAACTGTTTATCATATATATTCAACTGTTATCAACAAAACAACAAAAATACTGTTGAGGCTCTGTACATACTTCTTCAATGGCCTCCACTCCATCCAGGTTAGGCTTTACAAGCTTTCAATTTACAGTCTTTATTTAAATTACTGTCAAATATAAACTGTGCATATATTAGTTTAGAACTGCGTTTGAATATAAACCTTAGGACAGTTAAACTATATATATATTATAGGAATATGACCTAGGATTGAGAATGTCTTCCCGGTGAAGGCTCTTTCCTAATTAGAGATCTGTAGTTCAAACCCCCAAGATGAATTATTCCCGGTGAAACATCTTGGCAAAAACCTTAGAATCCAAAAATATAGGACACATCCACCCAAAGAGGAATTATTCCCGGTGAAACCTCTTACCCATTTGCTTAGAGCCAAAAATAAGTTCAAAACTACATAGCTTTCTCTTGTGCTATAACAAGGACCCTCGATTAGCCTCCTCTTGGGCTTTGTACAAGGACCCACAGGCTTCTTAAAAGCATTTCCAGCTTCCTCTTGAGCTTGTATACAAGGACCCATCAGGTTTCTTATAAACATAGGAACAGGTCTTTAGTCACCTTTTAGCCTACCCTGATGAGTTTCTTCCAATTTAAACCAGACTTTAAAACAAGCTAAGTTTGTCTCAATTTTACATTGAGTACACTTTTTGGAATGAGAGACATGGACAGTCTCTGTCACCCTTATCTTCATCAATCTTCCTTAGTAGAGTCTAGGATCCATGTTTGGTCATCCTCAGCATTGAGTCAGCCTTCATCTTGGGCTTTAAACAAGAAGTCTCACTAGATGATCTTTCTGCCAATCCTTTCATCCTTTAATAATTAATGGAGTGCTACCCAAATCATTCATTTCAATATCAAAAACCCCTGGAAAGGGTTAGCCTCCAAAATTAAAATAAATAATTTCATTCTCTTAGGAGATAATTTCCCCAAAAGAGTCAAAACCCCTGGAAAGGGTCAGCCTCCAAAAACATGATAAAAGTCAGTCTTTTAACAGACAAATTCACCAGCTTGAGTCAAAATCCCTGGAAAGGGTTAGCTTCCAAAGAAAAACAGTCTTTCAATAAATAAAACCTCCTCAGTAGAGTCAAAACCAACAAAAACAGTTAGCCTCAACCTTGGGCTTCATACAAGGCACCCAAACAATAAAATTCCCCTGTCAAAAGTCAGCCTCAACCTTGGGCATTGTACAAGGCAGATAATAGAGTCTCCCCAGTGAGTTCTTCATCATTCAGTAGCCACAACCTTGGGCTTTGTACAAGGCAGATAAACCATATCTTTCATGTGTCAAAGATTCCTAACACTTAGGATCTTTCCCCATATAGTCATCCATACTTAATTCATTTAAGAGTCCGCCACAACCTTGGGCTTTGTACAAGGCAGAAAATAATGTTTTCCCTAGCTAGAGTCAGCCACAACCTTGGGCTTTGTACAAGGCACATAAAATAGAGTCATTCATTCAAATTATCCTCAACAGTCAGCCACAACCTTGGGCTTTGTACAAGGCACATAAATAGAGTCTCCCTAAGTAGAGTCAGCCTCAATTCTGGGCTTTGTACAGAACACAAAAATACCCTGTAATTAATCCTCAATGGAGTCATCTCCCAGAGTCAATAATGTTAATTAATCAATCAAAAAGCCTCAAGCTTGGGCCTCATACAAGCCAGCTAAAAGTCAAATCTTTTATACAGTAGATGGACATAGCTTATCTCTATAGAGAGATATTTTTACTACTCTACCACATTCAAACAAACAAACATTTCAATTTCAATTTCAATCAAAGTCTCCCATTTAGGACTCTGAAAGACATGCTCTGGCACATCCCCAGACTTGTACACTTTCCCTAATTTGGACGAGCAACTTTCTTTCATTTAAGAGGCATCTGACTGGCATACTTGCACACACAAGTAAGGTCCCCCTCTTGAATGAAATGAATTCAGTTATTCTGTCACTCTTTCAAAATGTTTGTGGTAGAATAGTACAAATACCTCTCTGTAGAGATGATTTCATGTCTCTTTACTGTAAACAGAGATTTAATTCCAAGCTTCAACCTTGAGCTTCAAGCAAGGCACCAAAAACATTTAATTTCCCTAGTTAGTTCCCCGAACTACATTAAGCTCTGACTTCCACTAGGGATATGTAGGCATGAGGTTCACAAGGAATCTCAGCGAGCTAATAAAATACCAAAAATAGTCAGTCTGTCTATCTGTCTGTCTCTTCAAATCAAATCAATTCCTTCTCCTAAACACAAAGGAGAAACTTTCCCAATCATTAGCAGCAAACACAATCACAATGACACAGAGAAGGTTCCTGTAGAGTACTACAGATATGTAGGGTGTTTAAACACTTCCCTATGTATAACCGACCTCCCGGACTCCAGAATTTCTAGTCTAGGTGAAATCCCCACACTTAGCAAACTCCTAGGGTTTAGTTGAGATCTTTTTCCCCCTTTCCTACTCGTAGGACAAATAAGAAAGTTCGTGTGATATCGTAGGAAGAACTGAAACAAAATTCATCCCACCACGGGCGCATTCTCCTTCCAAATTTCGCGTGAAGGGTCTAGCGTGCCGTCCTCCCAAGTGAAACGGGGAGGTAAAGAAAACGACACCACAGAAAAATGGCGACTCTGCTGGGGATATAAGTGTTAAAAACCTTGGTTTTTCATCCAAACCAATGGTTGACCTGTTGCTGGTCCAGCCCCAATGAGGAATTAGGGATGCCAAATTCCCCCTCAAACAAGAGAGGTCCTGCCTAACCTCTGTGTCATTTCATGTGTTTGCTGCATTTATATTTGTTTACTTTGTTTATTCTGTATCGGGAAAGGGCTTGATTCCCCCTTGTGGTGAGAAATCCTATACCCGGATTTGAGTGCAACATAAGATAGGATGGAGGATGTCTTCCCGGTGAAGGCCCTCTAATCTTGGTTTCCAAGTCTACTCTTGGGATTTGCCTGGCTGGTTGTGATTAACTGCGCCATTGCATTCCGAGACTGATTTGTACCAGGAGGACCTAGAAACACATTAACCCCACTTAAAGCCTTTTTTTTAGGACGTAGAGCGGTGATTACGGAAGTAATTGTCACGCAGATACTACACTCAGAGAAAACTCTCTTATAGATACCAATCAACGTATCTTTAAGGTTGAGCAAAAACTCTGAGACCCCTAGAACCCGTTCTACAGGTACAAAAATCCTTAACCTTCGTTTACCATTGGGGCGGGATTTGCGTTTTGACTTCATGACCACTATATCCTTCAACGCCATGTTTGTTTAAAACTCTTGTGTGTGCATTCATGCATTCATGCATCATTCATTAATAAACAACTAAAAACAAAAAAAGAGTCTTTTTCGAGTCATTTTTCAAGGAAACTAAATAACGAACGTTTTGAACTTCATAGAAAGAGAGAAACGGAGAAAGGACTTAAGGATCTATACCATGGATTACGGAAGAAAGAGAGCTAGGAAATACACCTTCAAGATTCCCCAGGTCGAGGAACTGGGAAAGCTCGGAAAACTGGTGGTCAACCCCCAGGCTTTCAAGGAGAAGTATGGAAAACTTCTGCCTTTGCTCAAAACCAACACTGTGGATGGGATCCTTCCCACCTTGGTACAGTTTTACGATCCAACGTATCACTGCTTCACCTTTCCAGATTATCAGCTCATGCCTACGTTAGAGGAGTACTCTCGTCTGATTGGAATACCCGTGTACGCGCAAGATCCGTACTCCGGTTTGGAAAAGAATCCTGACGACATTATCATTGCTGCAACTACTCCTTTAAACGTAGTCGACATCAGAACTCATATGGTGAGTAGAGGAGGAATTCAAGGATTGCCCTCCAAATTCCTGTTTGATCAAGCTCGGTACTTCGTCAGCATCCAAGATATGAGCGCTTTTGAGGAAGTCTTGGCTTTGCTTATCTACGGATTGTTTTTGTTCCCTAACATTAACGATTTCGTCGACATCAACGCAATTAAGATCTTCTTAATTGGAAATCCAGTTCCAACCTTGCTTGCGGATGCTTATCACTCTGTGCATTCAAGAAACCTGCAGCGAGGAGGATTAATCACATGCTGCGTACCGTTGTTATACGAATGGTTCGTTTCGCACCTGCCAAAGTCTAGCACTTTCTGGAACATGAGGGATGGCCTTTACTGGTCACAGAAAATCATGTCTCTCACTCATACAGACATTGATTGGTGTAGTCCTGACAACGACGAAACCAAGATCATCTTCAGTTGCGGAAATTTTCCCAACGTACCCCTTATTGGAACTAAGGGAGGAATCAGTTACAATCCAGCTTTAGCCCGTCGTCAATACGGCTATCCCATGAAAAATATACCAAGTAACATCCAATTGGAGGGTCTGTTCTTCAAGAACATCGACGATCATGGCAACATGCTGAAGAAGGAAATTGTCCAGGCCTGGCGTCTTGTTCACAGCAAAGGGAGAAGATTGTTAGGAAAACATCTTTGCATCTCCCTGGATCCTTACCTTCAATGGGTACGCGTCAGAGCATTCAAGCTCAGGATGCCATATCAACATCAAGAACCTATTCCCCTAAGGGAACCAATATACCTTTTCTCCACCGATGTTAAAAAATTACAAGAGGCATTAAACAAGGTATGCCAAGAAAGGAATGCTTGGAGGAACAAGTATCGAATCGTCAACACAGAAAACGTTGAGATTCATAACATCCTAAGAAGGAAGGATGAGTTACTTGAAGTACTCGATCGACAAGTGACACAAACGTCACTTTCTCATCATATCCCTCCTGCTTCCTGGATCATCGATCAGCTCACGTCAGAGAACGCTCAGCTCAAGAAACAGAAGAAGATGTTAGAACGTGAAGTCGGCTCTTCATCAAAGTTTTAGAGTCCTTTCTCTCAGTTTCTCTGTATTTCCATTTTCAAAGTGTGTAAAAACGGCGTTTTCGCTTAATTAATAAAGTTTGATGTTTCATAACGTAATTATGGTGTTTCCTTGAAAAATAATAACTTAATTGCATATCATGCATCGCTTTAGTTATACGCACTGACACGAGAATTGTCGCGGATCTAATAGTCACTTTCCTTTCTCCAGAAAGAGAGGAGGAGAAGGAGGTGAATCAAGACTTTCAAGCTGTCTCATCCATACAACACTCGTTCAAGTCGCAAGAAAAGAATGGAAGACTTTGAGCAAGAGAATGAAGAACTCAGAGAAGAAATTAATACTCTCAAAGGTACTGTTGAAAGACTCAATAGTATGGTAGAAGCCCTGGTAGTTGCGCAGAATCGACCAACGCCAGAAGAACCACAAAGGACTGTGGTTTCCGAGATTGTTTCTACTCCTATTCCTCAGTATACCATGCCGCCTGATCGACCTTGGGGCATGCCGTATAACTTTACTCCAGAAGGGTACATACCTCCAGCTTCTGAAGCTCCAAAAGTCACCATGGATATGCGTCCACCGGAGGGTTACAAACCTCTGGAAATTGAAGTTCCAAGAGCAACGGCAATGGGTTTCGCACAACAGAATGCTGAGATTCCAAGATCTGCTGTCATGGCTTCTCCACAGCCCATTATGCATACTTTTCCCCCGCAAGGCGGACAAGTATATCATCACGCTCCAAGTGAGGATGCTGGCGTGTATGAAAGATTGGACGAGTTCCAAGAACAGTTTCTGCAAATGCAGAAGGAACTCAAGACTCTCCGAGGACAAGATCTATTTGGAAAGAATGCTGCAGACCTCTGTCTGGTTCCAAATGTTAAGATTCCTCACAAATTCAAAGTACCAGAATTCGAGAAGTACAAAGGGAATTCATGCCCACAAAGTCATCTTGTGATGTACGCTCGAAGAATGTCAACTCAGACTGATAATCAACAATTGCTCATTCATTATTTTCAAGACAGCCTGACTGGTGCTGCGCTCAAATGGTACATGAACTTGGACAGTTCAGAGATTCGTACTTTTCGAGACCTCGGAGAGGCCTTCGTCAAACAGTATAAGTACAATCTGGATATGGCTCCCGACAGAGATCAACTCCGGGCCATGACTCAAAAGGATAGAGAAAGCTTCAAGGAATACGCTCAGAGATGGCGTGAAGTTGCTGCTCAAATTTGTCCACCACTTGAAGAGAAAGAAATGACAAAAATCTATCTCAAAACTTTGAGTCCATTTTACTACGGACGAATGGTTGCAAGTGCACCAAGTGACTTTACTGAGATGGTAAACATGGGTGTGCGTTTAGAAGAAGCAGTTCGAGAAGGACGCTTGAACAAAGAACCAGAATCTTCTGTTGGTCCAAGGAAGTATGGAAGTTCTTTCCAGAAGAAAAAGGATCAAGATGTCAGCAATGTCTTGCACAAAATCAAGAAGAAATTCCAACCTCAAGTTGCAACAATAACTCCGGTTGTTAACTCAGCGCCAGCTTATCAACCTCAGGTTTCGCAACAACAAATTCAACAAAGGTCGCAGCAACCTCAGCAGCAGGTTCGACCTCCAAATTACAACAATCGGGCTCCAAGGTATCCTACCTTTGACCCTGTACGAATGCCGTATGCAGAATTGTTTCCAACATTACTGGCAAAAGGACTCATCCAGACAAGGAGTCCTCCAAATCCTACAAACAGTTCCTCACCATGGTATAAGGCTGACCAATCTTGTCCCTATCATCAGGGGGCACCAGGTCACAATATTGAGAACTGTTTCTCTTTCAAGATTGACGTCCAACGATTAGTGAAGAGCGGAATGCTATCCTTCAAAGATACTAATCCAAACGTCCAAGCAAATCCTTTGCCGCAGCACAAAGAAGCTTCAGTAAATCTGATAGACCAACACCCCAATGTCATTCAAATCTACGACATTCGTCAGATAGGGGAAAATCTTGTCAGGATGCACGCTAAACAAGCTGGGTACGGTCATGTACCACCTCACAACTACTTCACATGTGAAATTTGTCCAAAGAATAATCAAGGATGTGCCGTAGTTCAAGCTGCATTACAAATGAACTTAGGATGGATTCAACATATCCGAGTCAGAACTGAACATGACATCAACATGGTTCAAGGATGTCCAGGAGAATACAAAATCTACAAAGTTGAAGACCTTGAAGGATCGGTAGTCAGGTTCCACAAAACTTTAAATGGACTTGCCTACTTTGGAACAGATTTCCACGCTTACAGTAGATGCAGAATCTGTCGAAGAAATTCACGAGGATGTTTGCGT